>NC_046316.1:38427971-38612971 GCF_009819535.1 Lacerta agilis
AAAATACGGTACTTAACTTCAAGGAATCAAAGCAATAGTCTCTGGAGGGTAGTTAACCAGTGATACATGTCCAGCCATGTAAGAGCTGATCTCGACAAAAACCAGGCCTAGACCTGACAAGTAATATTACCAAGCAGGAAATCCTAGTATTCATCATCTGGAGGATCGGGGTAAGGCCCCAGAACAGATTTGGGTTTAGATGAGGGGCAGAGCCAGTTTGGTGTAGGAGAGCCAGTTTGGTGTAGTGGTTAAGAGCGGCAGACTCGTAATCTGGGGAACCGGGTTCGTGTCTCCACTCCTCCACATGCAGCTGCTGGGTGACCTTGGGTTAGTCACACTTCTCTGAAGTCTCTCAGCCCCACTCACCTCACAGAGTGTTTGTTGTGGGGGAGGAAGGGAAAGGAGAATGTTAGCCGCTTTGAGATTCCTTCGGGTAGTGAAAAGCGGGATATCAAATCCAAACTCTTCTTCTTCAGACAAGGAGAGGAGAAGACAGAGGAATTCCACCGCACAGCCGAAACTCCTTGCACTATCAGAACTGTTTAGTTGGATACCGCCCATTAATCTTTTTATATACAGATTTAGGGAGAGCCAAAGAGACAATTACTGACTTGGCTAAAAATATCCTATTTAGTCACTTCCAGGTGCAGGGGCATTTGGCAATCTGCCCATAAAATGTGTTCCAAGAACCTGCACAAGCAACGCTGACATCAAACCCTACATATATTAAGTAAAATAGAAACATTGTCACCCGACCCCACCCCCCCATCCACCTCTTTCCCCCTTTTCTTCCTAATGTGTCAACAAATGAAACTGATTTGTAAAAATATTACAGGGGGAAAATACGAGCGAGAGACATTGCACATACTTTTCTAAATCAAGAAAATCTTTAATAAAAATAAATTTTTTAAAAAAGTGTTCTAGATGGTCCTCCAGTCCCTCTGTGGAGAGGTTTCAGACACTTCTGACTGGGAAGAGAGGGAGAGAGGAGGACAATGTACCTAAATGCCATTACTCCCTATAGTATGGAAAGCAGTAAGCAACAACTAAAGTATTTTTTGTCCATTTTATGTTTGGTTTCTGTGTTCTCTGAAGTTTTTAAAGGCAAAATGTGTATAGAAAAGTCATCCAATTGTATAAAAACACAAGTATGCCAGTGCCCCCCAACCTGGTGCCCTATAAGTGTTCTGGATTGCAGCGCCAATCGTTCCTGAACATTGACCGTGTTTGTTGGAACTGATGGGAATTGTGGCCCAAGACACTGAGATGGGATATTCTCGAGAAGTGTTAAGGCAGCTTTGTGTATACAATTAATCTTTTAAAATTTTCATATGCATTACTTGTGGTATCAGTCAAATATACCACAGTACTGTTTGATAGCTACATAGGGAAGGAGGTTGTGTGTTGAAAAGCAGCGGATTTCACTCAAGTAGTTCCACTTAAAAACTGTGCATTATTAACAGTCAAAAAGGTCTGCATGGCAAACTTTGAAGAATCATAGAATTGTGGAGTTGGAAGGCACCCTGAGTGCCATCTAGTCCAACCCCCTTCAACGGAGGAATCTCAACTAAAGCATACATGGCAGAAAGCCATCCAACCTCTGCTTTTAAACCTCCAAGGAAGGACCACCTCCTGAGAGAGACTGTTCTACCATCAAACAGCAGAATCCACTGGTTCGGTTACTAGCCTCCACAGCAGCAGAAAACCATCTTGCTCCATCTTCCATATGACAACCTTTTAGAAATTTGAAGATGGCTATCAAATCTCCTCAGTCTCCTCTTTAACAGGATAAACATAGTCAGCTCCCACAACCATTATGCATAAGGCTTGGTTTCCAGACCCTTTATCACCTTGGTCACCCTCCTGCAGTCACACTCTGCGAGTGCTACAATTGGAAAACTGCCTTTATCAAAAGTGTCGTGGTCTTTGAAGAAGCACAAACTCAGGGAGAAAAGGAGAAACGAGCTAAGAGGAAGGTACGTTTGGGAAATCTTCACCGTGATCAACTCCTGCCTGGAAGCCTATGTCCCCATACTGGAAGGATATGTAGATCCAGAATTGGCCCCCACACGTCACAGACTCACTGTTAACACCATTTTCATGGAAGACAATCTTACTCGGCTATGAGCGATTGCCAAGAAAAGAAAGACACATGATCAAGATTTGTGCTTCTTAAATTGGACAATATTTGTTGTATGTAGATAAACACAAAAAAGGAAATATATCCAGAAATTAGTAACTACTATCAAATACTGATTTTTAAAAAAATCTTTAAAAAATACTATTTATTGAACAGTTGTTTACATCTGTAAGCCTGGGGTGGTACTTTTACTGGATCAAAATGAACAGGGAACTTTCTCTATTAGATAGCCCTTTGTTAATTCCACATGCCTGCATTTGGCATTGTGAAAAAAAAGCCACTGACTTCGATTTATTACAAGTTTATGAAGTGTTTTTACAGTAATTTTTCCTGTGAATAATAGCACTGGTGTTTGGAACACCCTGTGAAAGAGAAGCAAGGGATCCTTGGCCTCTCTGTTTACAGCTATGCTGCCACTTCTCATGCTGAGGGAGACTGAGGGAATTGGTTAAATTGTGCCAGTATGTATTTTAGCCTCTTTGGAGTAGTATTCATACTGTTATATTTAAAGTTCTACTAATTACTTACAATAAACTGGTGTGTGTGTGTGTGTGTGTGTGTGTGTGTGTGTTGTTTGTAAAAGTACAGAGCTTGGTGGTTAGGGTGTGTGTGTGTGTGTTGAGAGCCTAAACACTAAATGGACTGGATTATCTCCCCCGCCCTACGTTAAACAGAAATAGGACATCTATTTTTAAAATTTATCCAACCTCTATGTATAATTTTATTTAGCAGCTATGCACAACACAGAGATTACCAGTTTCACAAATGCAGACTGACTGCCATCACGAACCAAAAAGTAATATGTCCCATGCTGTGAGCATCATCTTACAAAATTGTTCCTCCAGTATGTATCTGAAGAACATGCTGAGATGTTGGGGGGTGGAAGGAGGATCAGATTTTATAGCCTCAAGAAGTGCCGGTATCTATCTAGCACAAGAAGCGCAATACCTCATTCTTCATGCAAGGGATTGTGGGGTTGCCTTACTGTACAGACAATCATGTGTGTGTTTTAAAAAGAGACTGGTGTGTACTTTAACAATAGAACTAAGTATTGTTTTTTGTTATTATAAATTCAGTTTAAGGTCCCTGAGTGGGTTATAACAATTTAAAATACAATATTAAAAGCAGTACAATCACAAGCATAGGGTGCTTTCTAAATATTATCAGGTAAATGTTACCAGGGTAATGAGTTGTGTCTTCAGCTTAAGGTAGAAACTGCATAATTAAGATGCCAAACACAGTTCTGTGGGGAGGGAATTCCTCAACTTAGGGGCTGCCACAGATAATATTCTCTCCTGGGCCACTACAAAACTTCTGAGTGGGATGGAACTACTAAGAAGGTCCCCATATCCAATGACCACTTCTCCCCATATGAACCTACCTAGACCCTGCTATCATAATCTGAGGCCCTTCTTCATTTGCCTCCTCCACGAGTGGTCCAGAGGGTGGCAACACTAGAATGGGGCTTTTCTTCAGTGGCTCCCTATTTGTGAAGTACTCTCTCCCCAGGGAGGCTTGCCTGGTGCCTTCATTACACACTTTTAGGCACCAGGTGACAACGTTTCTCTAAGCAGCCTTTGGCTGATTAACATTCTATAGTCTTTTAAATGTGTTTGTGTGTTGCGGGGTGGTGGTTATTGGGTTTTTTGTTTTATTGTGTATTTTGTGGTCTCAATTTGTATTTTTATGTTGTGAACCACCCTGGGATCTTGAATCCCAGTCCTCATCTACATTTTGAAAATGGGCAAGGACAGGGGAACATTGCCACTGGTCTACTGTCCTTCTGAGGTGCTCCAAGAGCCTCCAAACTACAATAAGGTAAGCCCCAGCCACCATCTCAAACTTGAACGTATGCAGAGGAGGGCAACCAAGATGATCAGGGGTCTGGAAACTAAGCCTTATGAGGAGCGCTTGAAGTAGTTGGGAAAAGAGGAGACTGAGAGGAGATATGACCACCATCTTCATATATCTTAAGGGCTGTCACATGGAGGAGGGAGTATGCTTGTTTTCTCCTGCTCTGGAGGGTACGACTTGAACCAATGGCTTCAAGTTCCAAGAAAGGAGATTCTGACTAAACCTTCGGAAAAACATTTTGACAGTAAGAGGTGTTCAGCAGTGGAACAGACTCCCACGAGTGGTAGTGGAATCTCCTTCCTTGGAGATTTTTAAGCAGAGGTTGGATGGCTATCTGTCATGGATGCTTTAGCTGAGATACCTGCATTGCAGGGGGTTGGACTAGATGACCCTTGGCGTCCCTTCCAACTCTAAGATTTTATCCCAGGATGTGATTCAGAAGACCTTAAAAGAACTGAGTGGGAAAATCTCCATTCCCTACACACCCTCTAACCTCAAGAGGAGAAGTGCTTGTTTGTACCAGGATGCACTTCCAAGGTATTCCAAGTTCCTTGGAAACAGAGCAAGACTTGGGAGAAGGGCTGACGATTGACCATTAACACATTGTGTTCCCAAAAAACTCAGAAGTGATTCAACTACAGGAACTATTGCCAGTCCCCCAGAAAGCTAGAGAATTCCAGAAAAAACATTTACTTCTGCTTCATTGACTATGCAAAAGCTTTTGACTGTGTCGACCACAGCAAACTATGGGGGGGGGGTTCTCAAAGAAATGGGAGTGCCTGATCACCTCATCTGTCTCCTGAGAAATCTGTATGTGGGACACGAGCTACAGTTAGAACTGGATTGGTTCAAAATTGGGAAAGGAGTACGACAAGGCTGTATATTGTCTCCCTGCTTATTTAACTTATACGCAGAATTCATCATGCGAAAGGCTGGATTGGATGAATCCCAAAACGGAATTAAGATTGCCAGAAGAAATATCAACAACCTCAGATATGCTGATGATACAACCTTGATGGCAGAAAGGGAGGAGGAATTAAAGAACCTTTTAATGAGGGTGAAAGAGGAGAGCGCAAAATATGGTCTGAAGCTCAACATCAAAAAAACTAAGGTCATGGCCACTGGTCCCATCACCTCCTGGCAAATAGAAGGGGAAGAAATGGAGGCAGTGAGAGATTTTGCTTTCTTGGGTTCCTTGATCACTGCAGATGGTGACAGCAGTCACGAAATTAGAAGACACCTGCTTTTGGGGAGGAAAGCAATGATAAACCTAGACAGCATCTTAAAAAGCAGAGACATCATCTTGCCGACAAAGGTCTGTATAGTTAAAGCTATGCTTTTCGCAGTAGTAATGTATGGAAGTGAGAGCTGGACCATAAAGAAGGCTGATTGCCGAAGAATTGATGCTTTTGAATTATGGTGCTGGAGGAGACTCTTGAGAGTCCCATGGACTGCAAGAAGATCAAACCTATCCATTCTTAAGGAAATCAGCCCTGAGTGCTCACTGGAAGGACAGATCCTGAAGTTGAGGCTCCAATGCTTTGGCCACCTCATGAGAAGAGAAGACTCCCTGGAAAAGACCTGATGTTGGGAAAGATGGAGGGCACAAGGAGAAGGGGACGACAGAGGATGAGATGTTTGGACAGTGTTCTCAAAGCGAATAGCATGAATTTGGCCCAACTACGGGAGGCAGGGAAAGATAGGCGTGCCTGGTGTGCTCTGGGCCATGGGGTCACGAAGAGTCGGACACGACTGAACGACTGAATAACAACAATGTGTGAACTGAGAAAAAACATGAGCAGAATCTAAATTTCCATGAATGGATTTGCCCTGGCACAATTCCACCTTCCTCACCCAAAGTCTGCTCTAGAGGGTCTCCAAACTCTTCAGAGCAGATTTAGAAATTACATATTTGGATTAACTCCTAGATACACTCCTAGATATGAGCCAGTGTGGTGTAGTGGTTAAGAGCGGTATACTCGTAATCTGGGGAACTGGGTTCGCGTCTCCGCTCCTCCACATGCAGCTGCTGGGTGACCTTGGGCTAATCACACTTCTTTGAAGTCTCTCAACCCTACTCACCTCACATAGTGTTTGTTGTGGGGGAGGAAGGGAAAGGAGAATTTTAGCCGCTTTGAGACTCCTTCAGGTAGTGATAAAGCGGGATATCAAATCCAAACTCTTCTTCTTTTAGTACAGTGGTACCTCGCGTTACAAATTTAATTCATTCTGGAGGTCCGTTCTTAACCTGAAACTGTTCTTAACCTGAAGTACCACTTTAGCTAATGGGTCCTCCTGCTGCCGCCATGGCGCCGCCACTACACGATTTCTGTTCTCATCCTTAAGCAAAGTTCTTAACCCGAGGTACCACTGTATTACCTCCTCATATAGAAAAATTCCTAAGTTTATATTGAAACAATACGTTTATTAGGCAGATATTTATTTGCAGAGATAGGGGTTTAGCCATTATGAGTTTCTTCCTCCCAGGAGACCATGGTGCAACATGAAATGTCCACACACCTGAAAGTGCCTCATTTGAATGTCTGCTAATTCATCCCTCACTCCATGTTAGTACTTACCAGATACAGACAAGGATGGTGTGTCCAATATCCAACAGCTTTTCCCTCCCTCCCTCCCTCTTTGATGATATATCAACCTACTGTCAATATTAAACTGAAGTAAACAGAACATGTGATGGAGAATTTAACGTTTCCTCTATGTTGGGAAATGGTTTTCTCCCAAACCAAACCACGCCTACCTGATGTCATATGTAGATCCATGGGGAACTGGATGAAGCAGCCAATCCTCGAAGAAAACATGTAGAAATTTGGTGGAATGTGATTTCAGGTCTATTGGAATGGCTGCATAACTGAAGGAAATTGATCATACGGCTCTCCACCCCCACCATTCAACCAGATCCTGATGTCTACTCCAAGGGCCTTCTGGTAGTTCCCTGTATGTCTTTCTCTTGCACTGCAACAACAAAATAAGGGTTCTTTAACCCCCAAGGCATTGCAGTGATATTGAAACTGCGTGAAAATGTCACTCAGAAGTGAAGTTACAGGGAACTCTTCAAAGGCTCTATTCAGGCATTCTAATAAATATATGTTGTCCTAGTCTCATGCTCATCGTCGGCATGTTTAAAAGGCTACGGAATTACCATTCCTATTCACAGATGAAAGAGGAATTTTGTCATCCCATGTAGGCCCTTCCTTGAAGTCTGCAGTTGTTACAATGTTATCAAGTAGTAGTAGTAGTAATAATAATAATAATAATAATAATAATAATAATAATAATCTTATTTAATATGCACTTTACAGTGTAAGTTAATTGTCCTAGCTTCCAGAAACAATAGCAACAAGCAGTTTGTAGATTAACGCTTGCTGAAGCAATTAAAATTTTTTTCAGGCGAAGGTTAATTAGAGCTTTCTGCTAAGTTGACATACATGTAACCAAACCAGGTCATGCCACAGCGAAACTGATGAGCCTCCCTCTGTTATGTAATTCACCCAGAAATAGGCTTACTCCTGCCTTTCCACCCTTGCTGTCAACGGCTAACAATGAAACTGCAAATCAGATGTAGTCCAGTGAGAAACATGCCCACAGCTGTCAAATAATAAAGCTCACGAAGCTCTGAAAAGAGAATTTAAACTACTAGAAACAATAAAAAGAATGATTCTACATGCAACTTTACTTCCTGCATGACCAGTACCATCTAACTGAGCTGCTTTGGCAAAGCCTCCAGGGACTTAATAGGACACAAAGTGAAGACTTCATTGTTAATCCAGCTACCCTCTCTGCTGCTAATTATTCAGAAATGCAGTTACAGTGGCGACACAAGTTAATTACCAGCCTGTAGCAGAAGTTATAATATACCGTAAGTCAATTTCCTCACTGTAGTGCGTGACATTACCACTGCATGATGTCATGGCTGAGCAGAAGTTAGCCCATGTCAGCACTGTGTATTCCACTGTTTTTCCACAGCTGTTCCCACCAATATGATTCACTTTCATTATTTATTAGACTTGTCTCACTAACCCATAGCAACAGTTCCGAATAATGATAGGAATCTGTCAGCGTACAATTGTATTTCTCAAGACAATAACCACCCTTCCTGGAAATGTCAATATGTCAATTGAGGCTAACATATCTCTCAATAAACCAATATTTTGTGAAAAACAAACAAACAAAAATCACACATACCAAGCCAGAAATTTCATTTCACAAAAACCCCTCTACAGTAGTCTTGGATAGGACAGTTAATCTTCCCTTCGTTAACATGCTCATTAAATGTATTTCTTGGGGGGGGGGAAGCGGGAAGACAAAAAAAGTCAAACGTGTCTTTGGATTCAGGGAAATGATTGTTCTATCTAGTTGGATTTAAGTTGCCTGTAATAACTGTGAATTCTAGAAAGTGACATTTTCACTCAGTTTCAATATCACCGCAATGCCTTAGGGGTGACAAGAGCCCTTATTTTGTTGTTGCAATGCAAGAGAAAGACATACAGTAGAGCAGGCGATACTTTTAATTGGACCAAACTTGCTTGGTGAGTATATGTGCAATCATACTTCACATGTTAGCATGTCTAGAATAACCTCTGCTTGGACAGTAGATTCCAAATTCATTTTTCTAGGCAATGTTAGTATTTTTATTTATTTATTTTTTACTGTTAAAGATTTAAAATTAAACTATTATTCTGGGATTTATTCTACTCATGAGCTTAACAGGTTGCAGGGACTGAATGTGGTTTTAACTTATCCTATGTAGAAAATATTCTCTCAGTAACTTTTTATGGTAGCCCGTGTTTTTATTAGCTCTTCATTTTCACTAGTAGCTAATTCACAAACAAGCATTCCCGCACCATCTTTTATTTATTTGAATGCATTTGTATCCCACTTTACATCCATCAAGGAACTCAAGGGGTCGTACAAAGGGTTCTCACCTCCTATCCAGGTAACTGGCAAACCCAGTCCTGCTTAGCTTCAACAAAATCTGAGACCAAGTCCTGGAAATGCCTTCCATTCAGATAACACCCCATAATCTGGGATTATGCCTCAGGTGTTTTAGTTAAGGATGTATCTCTAGATGCCGTTGCTTAGGAGAGGATATTGCTCCAGATTTCTGCACAAAATACAGGGTTTAGTTTCTGCTGCCATTTTCATGTTTGTTGTATGGGGTGGCAGACATTTGGGGGGGCACAGTCTCTGGGCACCGTTGCCTGCTGGGTGTACAACACAAGAACAGTGCAACACGTCAACTGCCTTGTATTTCTAAAGAATGTGCGGAGTTCCAGCTGCTCTCATGACTTGGTGGTGAGGAAAGCAAAATGAAAGAGGTTAAATCATTGCCAGAGTTGTGAGGCTCCCTTCACCCCAGTACTGTACTATATGGGGTAGAACTCAACTCTAGACTTCCAGGTGTGACCATCATTTTATGCTTCTGCACCTGGGTACCATCTGAAAATCGATGGTCTAAGTCAGGAAAGTGACAACACTCACATTTCTGGCTAGTCTACTCTGGCAGGTTGCAACTATGTCTGGTCCTAAGAATCGAGGCAATTTTGCAAGGGTTTGCAAATTGGCAAAACAAAACAAAAACAAAAACAGCAAAGCTGGCCTTTAAAGCTCACAATTTTGTAACCATGTCAACCTTTTCCGTTTACCACTCAGTTAGGACTGAGCATTAGTCACTTGGACATTCTACAATTTTGCTGGAAAGTCTGAACAGCCCACTGAATTATGGCACTACCCACTGAATTTTGCTTTAAATATAAAATATGACATGCAGCTTTCTTCTTGTTTGGGGGCGAGAAACTATCATGACATGGGCGGAGGAGGAAGAGCACCAGTCTCATGAAGACTAGCCCTCTTTTACCAGATATCCATTAGGCCTCAGAGAATTTGGGTGCTTGAACAGATCCTATACTTGGAAAAGGGGATGAGCACCATATGACCAGCAAGATGTGAAACAGCAGTAATCAACAGTAATCCAGACCACTTCCCTCCCAATTATTACTGGGAAGACAAACTCAATACCATCCTCTGCCTCTTTTGTTACCAAATTCTGTGAGTATTTGTATGTAAAAATTGCAACACTTCCATCATGCCCAATGTATCAGTTCTTCTTCCCTTCCAGGCTGCAGGCACAACAGTCCACATTTTATATTTGTAAACATTATGAATAGATAGCACTATTAACCAAATATAAGATCTTCTTGATTTTTTAAGTGTGTGGATAGGGTGAATGATGCTCACTGATGAACGATACCACTAAGTATGAATAATTAACCCAAACAGTAATGCAAAATAATAATAATAATAATAATAATAATAATAATAATAATAATAATAGCAGCAGCAGCAGCAGCAAAATAAAAAAGCCAGGAATCAGTGAATTCCAAAGGCACAATATTAGCTTAAATATTTCCTATTTCTATGCACAAGAACTCTTTATCAGATATCTACAGCTGACTTAGATGATTGATATCAAGTTTTCTTCCCAACATCGCTACTACACAAAAACACACAGCAGCTTAATACATAGAAATGACATGTGACAGGGTTTCCTAAAACATTTCTATTTTGGACCTCACAAGCTAAATTGCTTTTGCTGGCCCCTTCCACCTCTCAGCATGGTTGACAGACAAATTGATCGAAACATTGGAAAATAATATCCTTGCAAAATTTCTCTGGGTGAGTTTTCACTCTTTTGAATTTTTCATACAAGAACAAAATGAAAGATTGCCTCCTTGATTTTTCCTCCATTATGTGTCCCAATCTTATGTTCTACAGGAACATACAATACTTCAAACAGCAACAATACATTGTAAACAAAATGTATAACATTTTTCATAGAACACCCTGACTGTATGGAGTTAAAAGGCAGGAGAGCAGGCTGCCTTGTCCTACAGATTACGTTGTTCAATTATAATGAATTCATACATTTGAAGTTGCCTTAGGGCCTCTCATTAGACTTAGAGGTATTTATTACAGGAAATATTGCTTGTATCATTTAAGAAGCAAGATGGCTAGATGATTTGATTAGAAATGTTGACAGTTGAGGTGTATAAAAAAAATATGTGTCCACACATTTTTTTCCTGCTTTAATATTAGGATCCTTCATTTTTTATGAACTCTTTAACCCTTTCTGAACTTTATGACATCAACTCCTCCTCCCCCCTCACGCCAGAAACCCTCTCTATTGTGTCTAACACACACTGGCACTTTTGTATCTTCCTCAATTCAGACTGTTTTTTGTTTAGAAGCACAACAATATCACTTTGCCAACTAAAACCCTACAAATGTTATGCCTCAAACCTTAAGTCAAACTTTATATTTTAATCTACTGCAAGTGTACATGTCTGCATGTATAAAAGAAACTCCACATGTGTGCAGTAGATAGCTAAGAAAATTGTGCTATCTTCCTTAAGTGGATCTACTTTCTGTATATTTGATGCCACAAACCCTCAGGCTCTTATAGAATTTTTAAATTAGTTTCTATTACTGTATAGGAAAGGGAGAATCCTCATGCATTTAAATTCAGACCTCATGAAAATTCTTATTAACTAAATTATTTTCCTTGGTACTGGCAGGTCAAGAATCAATGAATAGTCAATCTTTTTTGGTTCCAATTAAACATCATAAAAATATGTGATAGCTCTTCAGCATCATGTATTTAAAAAATTAGGATATAAGCAAGATCTTTTCAGGAAAGATTTCAAAATGAAGAACAGTGATTTTACTCTGCTCAATAGCAATGCTAAATTTTGAAGTCTTCAATAAATTAGCATTTTCCAATTTCAAACTTACATAGACAAACTATGTATCAGTAATCTTGCATTTAATGTAATTATTCCAGATTTTTTTTAAATTTACGGCTTACAGAGGCTGCTTCTCATGTAGATTTGGGTGGTGGTGGGTTATTGGAAAGTGGGTACTTGGAAATGCAAGCACTATTCCACTAGAACAGAGTGCCATTTTGAGGCAAGTATACTGCCCTTCCTCAGGCCTGCCTACCTCAAATTGGGATTCATATTGGGGTCACAGCCCATCTCTGACATAGCAGTTTAATATCCTGTAGGCCAAGTTCAAACTAGTGTTTCCTGATTCAAATGATGGGAAAGTATGGTTAAAGTGAACCACAAGAAGAGCATGTAAAGATATAAGGCGGCCTGCTACCTTCATAGTAGTATTCTTAATTTTAAAGAATATTTCACAATACTGAATTACAGTCAAATAATGGGGTCAATTGACAAATCAGCTGACAGCATTTGAACAATCCATGGAGCACATCCCTGCCTACTATGACTTCTCCAGCTCTCTTCCACCTAGAGGTTCCTCTTTACAGCACAGGATTAAACCCTCTTTTTGATTTTATGCTGACATATATGCACCACTCTTTTCGTGTCTGTTCAACTCTCCACAATGGATCACACACACACACACACACACACACACAATTATTCATACCCGATACTGTCCTCCTTCCCCTTCCATACATGGACCTATTATGAATTGCTTTCTCCCTCCATTCCAACCTACCCACTGAAGAAACATTTTGTGTATGAAGAACCTAGAGAGTGCACTATTCTTTCGTGACAAATAACTTTCCCTGCCTCATGTAAGTTCCCAGGCTGTTGCTTCCCCAAACTACTCATGTGCACAATCTACGCGCTCACCACCTTTTGCTGTCAACTCACTGGGCCTTTTGAGCAGCTGGGGTGGGACGGGGCATTGTCCTCATAACATTCCTTCACTGCCCTGGGAAGAGAATTCTACACTTTTACCAGCAGCAAACAGAAGACAGACAGCTAGCTACATGTGCTTTTTCAGCAAGCAGCAGCATGCCTGTTTGTGATTGGCCTTCTTCTACTTAGAAGGGCAATGACTTGCTTCATCCACGCACTATCCAAATTGGTCTAATGTTCTATATGGAGACAGAAGCTGAGCTACTACCAGCAGAGACGAAAAAGGGTTGCATGAAAGGGATCAGGAACATGCGTAAGGTTAATTTATATGCCCCATTAGAGGTATATTACACCATCATAGAGACAGTGTTTTAAAACAAAAGCAAAACAAAATGGTTAGGGCACCAACATGATTACCTTGACCAGCTGCCGCAGATGCCCTCCCAATTTTATTTTCCGCTCTCTTCATTTTTCCAGAAGCTTTGTGCTTTTCTTCATTGCAAGCGGAATGTTCAACCCGCTCTAGAAAGAATATTCTTCTACAATAAGGCTACTCCCTCAGCAGCAAGCCTACTTCAACGGAAACTGCAGTGTTTGTCATGGGAGAGGGCTAGTAAAGTGCTGAAACTAAAATCCAGTCTTTTGTTGACTGAACACTAAACCCCTCAAACCACTAAGTAGCACCATAAAATCTGGCACAAACGGACTCTGCTACCTCCAATGCTTTCCAAATTTATCTCCAGCTCTGCTAACATAATGACTAGACTGCTTTGCATTATCTACTCCTTCCCTTATGACTGTTCTGTTGGCCCAATGGTAATTACATTGGGAAGATTCCCTATAATCTCTCTTCTTTGCATTTCCTTATGTTTTCCCATAAAGTTTGCTAAAATACTTTAATGCGTGTTTTACTGAGGTGCAACCTAATACCTCCAGTCAATATTTATAGGTCTTATTCCTTTTTTGTAGCACAAGGAATACTTAAAATTTGATACGTTAATACATAAATGATTGTTTATAAGTGGTAGTAGTGGGTTATTTGTGGTCATCATTGTAAAATCATACCTGGTCAAAGCTTCTAAAAAGCATTTGAATTTGTAGTCTTCACCTGTAGTAATCTGTATATTTAAAAGAAAGTGAAAAGCCCACTTAGAGGCTTTCTTACAATCAAGCAGTATATAAATTTTGTTAAATGAAAACCCCATTCTTCCTTGAATACACCTCGTCCAGTCTGCATTTCCATATGAACTATATTTGCAAGCAACTAGAAAACACAGGCTTTGGTCCAAAGTATAATCTGACTCTGGGCAACCCCTAAAAGCCACACAGTGTAAAGAATTCAACCATTTCATACACTTCCTGTAAAATTATTCCAAAAACTAATTAAGCCACACAGAAAGATCAAGAATCAATGCAAACCATTACAATGCAATTTGCTGTGCTAAAAAGCAACAAGAATGTAGTGGTGTCCATTTATAACTCCACTTGCATTAAAACAGCATAAGAGTATGTTGAGAATGAAACAGGACCAATGCATTTCATTTAAAAATGGTTAATTATCATTGAAGGAAACATCACTTAAGGAATTTCTTTTGAATGGAGAAGCTTTTACAATATTAGATATAGAACTATCAGTAGCATTCTTAACTAAAGGAATGACAAATACTAGAAAACCTCTACAATTTGGCTTCCGTATCTCTGAATTGGTATTTCAGTGACAGATGTTTGTTGCGGCAAAAACCTCTGTCAGAACAAAATTAGGTGATCTATCATTTTAAGATATGGTCTTCATATACTGTTTACTCGAAGATATCACTTGCCTCAAGCCAATTTTGACCAAGAACATTTTGTGATATGGAAGTGATTTGTATATCATCATTTTTGTGATAAATGTAGCTCTTGAACACAAAATAACCTACCATTCCACAGTATTACAGTTAAAACTTCTACACCAGTAAATCTGTACTACTGCTTTTATTACTACAAACATACTGTATCTAGACTCCAATGTATTTTCCTTTTTTATTTGTTCAATAGCAATCCACATTTGCCTGGCTTTAGATGGGGAGCCTCTCTTTCAGCCCCCCCAATCTTTGCCTTGAAACTTAACAGCCCCCCCCCCAGTTTAGAGGATACAATCATGATTAACATACTTTGTAAGTACAGTGGTACCTCTGGTTACAAACCTAATTCATTCTGGAGGTCCGTTCTTAACCTGAAACTGTTCTTAACCTGAGGTACCACTTTAGCTAATGGGGGCTGCTGCTGTTCTCAACCTGAGGTATAAAGTTTTTAACCCGAGGTACTATTTCCAGGTTAGTGGAGCCTGGAACCCAAAGTGTTTGTAACCCGAGGTACCACTGTATATGTTATTTCGTGTCAATGCAGGTAAGTGAGTCAGAGTGTGAACACAGAAGATACTGAAACCTAGGCACATAGCCTACTATATGCTCCTCAAAACTGTGTCTTGGCAAAACTGTTAAATTTACTAAGTAAATATAACATGAAAAAATTGAATACTAGTGGATCACAGACATCAGATCTTATTATATCCTGAGAAGCCTGGTTCAAAAGCCATCTAAGTCAGAGTCCTCTGATATAACCAACTTCACTTAGTTCAACTAAAGTAGGCCTTAAATTCAAGCAATATTGCTTTAGAGATTTTGTAGGATGGAGGCAGCTTTGACAACTTTCATGCATCAATTTTTTCAGATACCTGTCTCCAATAACACGGGAAATTTGCACAGCAACCTCCTTAGCAACTCTTATTTTTGCTTTTAAATTCCAGGTCATACCCCCCTGTATCTATTTGGCTAACTAATAAAAAGGTCATTTTGTCACTTAAAACTCAAAATCTAAGACATGTGATCTTGTAAGCATAGCATTAAGTTTTGCTTTAAAAACTTCCAGCTAAGTTTATTTACTACAGATGCATACAAAACAACCTTGTATGTTAGGTACTTTACCTAAGAACAAAAAGTGGAACAGAACAAAATCATTAACCTTGGAAAATTCAACTGGAATGTGAGAATTATAGGAACCTCTTGGTACAGGAAACCATGGACAACAACAGTATGTAATGCAGGCATGGGGAACCTGTGACCCTCCCCAGATGTTGCTGGACTGCAACTCCCATCATCCCTGACAACGCTGCCTAGGACCAATGAAGACTGAAGTCTAGAAGCACCAGGAGGACCACAGAGCCCCTATCACTGAGGTAATGGATGGCATATTCTACTGACAAGAAGCTGCACATACACAGCTTTATACGAACTGACGGACACAAACACCTATGAATCCACTGATACCTGAATAGAAGTATTGCTTAGCATGTGTCCAAAAGGCAACAGATGCAGCCCCTGAGCTCTCTCCTCTTACTAGAAGTGGAGTGCCCTACCGGGGACTGGGGAGAACAAGTAGCCCACTGAGAAGTGCCTCACTGCTATAAAGAATGGCCAGGTAGGAAGTGGTATGGGTGCCTCTGATCTCCAGATCCTCCCCAGCACAGAAAGCTGCAATGCAGCTTGGAGAAGGCTACACTCAGCAAGTGTTGTATGTAAATCCAGATTAGTGAAAACTAACATATAACAAATCAAATAAACAGTATGTTTTACACATGGCCAAGGCAGGGTTGCAGGACTGGAAGAATGGCTTGCGGGGTGTATTGTTTTTTCGTTGTTTAGCAGTTTTGTGCAAAACAATGGTGTGTGTGTGTGTGTGTGTGTACATATACATATGCTAAGCATACACGTATAAAAGCATTCATGTATATATAAAGCATACACACAAACACACAATCTATGCCCTGCTTTAAAGTTCATGGAACTTTTCATACTGACTTTGATAGGAGCGTGATTTACACTGAAATCTCAAAGATATATCACATATGGCTAGAAAAGATCCTTACTATGGAACAACCTTCTAAATAGTCTTCTTTATTAAACTTAGTTTGCTTAAAAGAAAGTATTTAATATTTTTTATTCCTTTTTTGGATTTACTCAAAAACCTTCCTTGAATGATTAATTCCAACTGCAGACATTACATGGTAAGTTTTTACAGTGGTACCTTGGGTTACGAACTTAATTCATTCTGGAGATTCGTTCTTAACCTGAAACTGAGGTGTGCTTTTGATAATGGGGCCTCCCACTGCCGCTGCACCACTGCCGCACGATTTCTGTTCTCATCCTGAGGCAAAGTTTGCAACCCAGAGCAACTACTTCCAGGTTAGCAGAGTTTGTAACCCGAAGCGTTTGTAACCCGAGGTACCGCTGTATATGGTTGCTATATGATACCTGATTATCAGCTTCCACGTGGAAAGGAAGTGTATCCTTCTCAGTAGTAACAGACTGCTGCTACAAGCTACCGCCTGGCTTCACCCAGACTGCCACTAGAGAGCATGGAAAGGTTCTGATGTTTTCCTTGTACCATAACGGGCTCTATGGCAGACGGCGGCATCACAATTTTGCAACTCAAACCATTGTTAAAATATTTTGCTAGGGTTCATTTTCCATGATAAACTGTTGTAAAAATATTCCATCTGTTTTCAAATTTTGTTAAAAGGCGCATATTATACAGCTCATTACAAATATTACTAACTCTTAGACAATGACTCTAATGTGTATAATGTGGCTAATGAAGTAGAAATCTTAAACTAATCATTTACATGCATTTCATACAGCATTTCTATTGGAAGAAGTTTATAATCATAAACAAGTGCAATCACTTATGTTAAGCAACCCATGGACCTAGTCAATGTAGCACAACAGCCATTATGCAAAATTATGACATTAAGGAAAAAAGAATCATAACTATTGCAGACTTTGCAATTTGCACTGTTTACTGTAAAACTGATAACTTTCAAGAAGCAAGCTTAATGGTTGAGATCCCTTAGACCTCTTTGTTGTTTCAAATTAGATTACATTAGCAGTTAGTTAGCCAAAGGTGTTATAATGAGTAACAGTACCATGCTATGCTTTAATAGGAATCATGGTGAACAAAATCTGTGAGAAATTCTCACAATAGGGATATTCAATGAACTGAAGTTCCACTAGAATTGCATTCAATGATTTAAATATTTCTAATGAACTTTAATACTGCTATTGAGGGGGGAGGGAACCAGACACAATCGATTCGATCGTATTACACTGTAGACAAATGAGTAAGAGGGTTATGTTGGTAGGTTAATAAGGAACTGTTTATGTTTTCATAGCAAAAATGAGCAGACTTCTGCCACCTGTAACAGAATTCTCCTACAATAAAATAACCCATCATACTCACATCATTCAATGAAATATATAGACATGCTACAATCTTAATTTAGCATGTCTGAAATTACCAACTGAAATCTCTGCATTATAATATTAAGGAAGAATTGTATTCTGCATTCATCCAAGTCACCCTTGGGGTGTGTGTGTGTGTGTGTGTGTGTTTAAAACAAAGAATTAAACACCACTTCCTGAAACATTATATTGTAAGGTTCACTGGTATTGGTCAAGAATATCCTATGCTCTCCTATCAGGATGATTAATGAAGGCACCTTTTTCACAGAATGTCACACTCTGCCTTTTTAACAACTGACCTTTCATGGAATACTACTGAACTCATAATTCCACTTTTGTTCAGTTTCTTATTAGTGGAGTTAAAATTAATACTTATGGGAATGATGGCTAAGGTAATGCACAGTAAATCTTATAGCACATGCAGACTACCCAAGAAATAGTACCTGCATTTGTCCATTTCAATAGAACAAGCATTCTACTAAAACTGTGTGTCCTTTCAAAAGACAAATTAGGTCAATATTCATCCTACTTTCAAGTTCACAGCTGTACTTTCAAAGTTTGGAACTGCTAATGAAACAGTTAATCTCTATGTATGCAAAGGCATTTTAATCTTTATTAATTGTTGGAAGACTTTATGACATGTATATAGTACAAAACAATGTAATTAGTATTAATCTGAAAAGGGAATATGTTAGCAGCCACAGTTAGACAATCCAGCAAATCTAAGGCTACCCACATTGACTTATTTCCCATTGACTTATCTCCCATCCACCCTCATTTTTGTTCCTAGAAACTTAAGTCATTCTTCCTCAAGGGTGACTGTAGCAAAAGATTATTGCTACTGAACTATCCTGCAAATGTACATATCAGAAGTATCAGAGCATCCTCAGGAAAAAAAAACAACCCACCCAGTAACGGTGTAGATTAAAATGATTTCTAATATGAATCTGTGTAGCTCTTAAATCTCAGGTGTTCAGTATTAGAGCAATGGTGGTTTATAAGACATCACTAATCAGCTTTACTGTCAGTAAAACAAGACTACACACAAAATAGTACTCCCCAGAATAAAATATATAGGTAAAGAATATTCTACTCTTACAGCAAATGAGCATCTGTAAGTTGACCTATGCTTGTGATTCACGAAGATTGAACGTGATTGAACAAGAGCAATCTGTGAGCAAGAAAAGGTTGGAACCTAGTGTTGTCCTCCTTGTGCCACTTTCAATACCTTAGATAAACTTGCTCCTATTGAAGTCAAATGACAGAACTAATATAATAATTAGTGGTGGCAGTGAAGCTTCTGGCAGCAATTGGTTGAGCAGCTTTGATCCTACTAAGGAGCGTGTCCCCCCCCCCAAAAAAAAGAACCTGGGAATCTAGAAGTATAGGTCTGAGAAGACAGCAAACTAATAAAATTGAAATCTTATGAAAACAAAAGTTAGAAGATGGAATGCTACAAATAAATGAGAAAAAATAATAGAAGGGGGGGGGGAATCCTGAGATGCAATGTAAAACCTGGGCAGAGAAGAGCAAAGTATGTGGCTAGAAGAGGTAAAGGAAGTAGAACTCATATAATGATTTGAAATAGCCAACCAATTTCTGCCCACAAAGATATTTTGCTGCATCTGTCATGCAGGTTCAACTGCCCTAATGGCAAAGTTAGAATATAGGACAGAGATCACCCCAAGGGCTGCATTTCTTCACTTCAGCTTTGTACTTGACATGTAGGGTTACCAAGAACAAACTTGACGCAGTGTTTTAGTCAGAATATTTCAATAAAATGATTTAATTAATAGGGTGTTCTTAAATTAAGTCTTCTAAAGAGAAGTTACATGGATGAATTCAGCATTGTAAACTTGATGTTAGTTATGGACATGCCTAACCAACTGCTTCTGCGACCGTCATGGATTTCAATATGACTTACTCCTAAGGAACAGAAATCTGGGCTGTGTTTTACACCTCAAATTAAAATTCCTATCCGAAAGTCTATAAAAGTCTAAAGCCTCTGAGATGTAGTGTACTCATAGTAGGAAAAGCTAGAAACTTGTTTCTACAGCCTTTTGCTTTATAATGTTTCCACTTTATATATTACACTTTATATATTGTACCCATGAGAAAAGTATTTTGCAAACATTTAGGATTTTCTTCTCTTCAGAATATGCAGTTTCAGTTTGTCATTGCCATTTCTAGCCTACCATTAAGAAAAGGCTATTTTAAGAAAGACAAACAAGCAAGTTTCTGAAAGACATGCTGTCATACTCCTGAACATATTCTCCATTTCACACCGAGATATAAATCTTAAAACCCAGAGGATATCTGCATAAATGAAGAGCGGCTGAACAACTTCAAGAGTTACAAGCAATATTTCCTTGCAAACAGAGAACACATGTGACCTACAAGACTTGATAGAGGACCCCAACCATGACCAACAGAAATTGCAGCTAGCAACAAATCTAAGAAAAACAGAGACCAGCTTCAACACACAAGTGGGTGGGATGGCTCAACGGAAATGAGGTTATCGTGAAGATGTTACACATGTATGCAAATCAGTATCTCCTCCAAGCATCTCCTCACAGAACAAGTCAGAGTAAAACTGGGGAAGAGTTCACTGAAGTTGTAATTTAGGAATAAATGAATAGGAACTAGGCAGAAAGGTAGATAGTGTTATCACAAACTTAAACTCGAACAGGCACTATCTATACAATATATGTTCACACAACAGCTTGTTTTTTTCAATATCTTATGTGCAGTGTTAGAAATTGAGATATGAAACTAAATAGCACCTTAATCATAGGTTAAGGGCACAACAATGGAATGTCTAGGTGCCCTTTTTACAAGAGTACAAAGCTGAAAATGAATGAACTGCAGCTAAAATCTTATGTTCATTTTTCACATGGTCTAGTCCTCATCTGAAGACAGAAAAACAAAGCCATGCTGTCCCCATCCCCTAATATTCTTAACAGGGTCTTTTTCCAGTCTTCAGAGAGTGGCTGGAAGTGGGGAGGCAGGAAAAGTTTCTCCTTCCCTTCCACTGTGCAGTTTTAATCTGAAATCTTAGGTGTAGTATTGCGCCCAGAGCTCAGAAACTGCTCGCGCTAATGAAATTGCCTGCTGTAAAACGCACCTAGAACAATGGGAGTTTCAAAAGCTGCTTATGTCAAATCTTTATCTTATTAACATTTTTTTTTACAAAACTTGTAGGAAGACCATGTAATATGAACATTACTTCAATACAAAATATGACAGTACCAAGCAAATAAAAATTATACCATTAATGTATTTGAAGCTTCAAAACTAGAAAACGTATTAACTTTCTCCTGAATTGGTTGTATCACAGGACATAAAAAAAGAAAATCCTAAAATTATGAACGATTGCAGGGGCAGAATGGCAGCACATCCAGCAAGAGAATGAATCATCCCGGGGGGGGGGGGAACGGAAGAGTTTTAATTATACATAAAGCACAGAGGTAGTACGTTGTTAGCTCTCTTGTTGAGGTTTGGGTGCAATTAACTTGTCTTATCCAAATTATCAGAATTTGAGGAAAGCTGAGAAAGCAAATGTCTTATGTTTAACACAAGACATAACATATTCACATTACAGCTCTTCTCTGTGTAGATTTTTCTTTGAGTCAGGTCTGTCACATGCTGAAGTACAACAGCATTAATACCATAATTATGAGCAGGTGAAACAGCCATCTGCAACAGAATAAAGTTACTTGCCTGTAGCTGCTCTTGTTTTGAGAACAGTTCACATCCATTCAAAATCACAGAATACAATTCTATGAATCTGAATGGACGTGAACTGAGTTGGAAGGAACTATGAGGGTCATCAAATCCAACCTCCTACATTGCAGGATTCTTTAGCTCAAACCCATGACCCTAAGATCAAGAGTCTCATGCTCTACCAACTGAGCTATATGTTGAAACTATTACTTATTATGTGGGTGTTACTCAGGAGGAAAGGTTGCACAGCCTTCCAAAAGCCTTAAAATCAGGTGTCCTGTGCAGGTAACTTGCAACTTATACGTATTTAACTTGCACACATTCAGCTTTACGTGGTTGTGAATGAATGTAAAGGAGGAGTGGAAAAAAGATTTTGGCAATTTCACCCACCACTGTACCCAATGTGTTTTGACTTTATGCAATTTTAACTTTACGCACTCTGCCCAGAATGCAACCCCTGTGTAAGCTGAGACTCACCTGTATTTGGGGGGGGGGACATGTTCTCTCATATAAATGCTTACCTTCAGAAATACTAATATAATACTATAATATTCCAGAAACAGATTATTTCCCATGATGGCTCCTTGTTTATGGAATTCTCTTCTGAGGGAAAAAAACAAAATCTCTGCCACTGGTCATTTTAGGGGAGCAGTAAATGAAAATATTTCTGTTTCACCATATCTTTCCGGCATGAGCGTTAAAGCTGTTGTTTTCAATCTCTTGCTGTTTATTTCGTGTTACAAATTATTTCATTACTGAACTGTAACATGGTTCTAAAAATATTAAAAGTCAGTATATAAATGACTTAATAATCATGAAGATTAATAATGATGTCGATGATAGGCTATTTATTATCATCATTATAAAGCACTCCTGATGAGACAGGGGCAAACCCTGTTGCCTGGAAAGTATAAAAGTTGCCCATAGGGATTGTGGCAACATTTTAGTTGGAACCCACGACCACAGTGGGATATCCTCTGTGTGTTTGTTGTCCATTAAGATGCTACAAGCTGGACTAGTAAAAAGGTGTTTCCCCTGGCCTGTCTCGCACACGCAATGTGTGAGAAACCTGTGGATAAACAGATCACAAATGTACTTCTGATAGGCGGTTGTACACTGCAAGTTTAGGCAGTGTGATATAAATGGTATGAGGTGGCAAAAAATGCTACACATCTACTTCACAGTCCCCAAGCAGAGTTATATGGAAACATTTTGGTAAAAGAAATTATGTGCCTTGGTTATTTAACAATCTAAGAGATCTCATTTGTGTTCTATTTCTAGATTTTCTTATGTGAGATTCTTACTAGAAATACAGTGCTACTGTTCTAACATCAATTTAATTCCCAAATATTTCATCATGTCATAAACTATAAATTGTGCAGTATTTTTAATTAGCTATCTCTCTTTACTTGGCAGCCATCAAGCTGAGTTTTCCCCAATTGATTTTACTGCTAATAAACCTGCCAGACTTGTCAATCAGTTTTTGTATTGTTGTCATTGATGCTCATACTATTTTTGCTAATTAAAAATCTATCTTTGCACATATTGTGCTTTAATAAGGAGTCAGGATATAAAATTCATAGCGGTGGGTCATTAAATGTAAATAGCAAGTGACAAAGTAGTGTTGGAAATGAATGATTTCCTAGGCCACTATATCCTAAGGGCAGAAGAAGCCACCTTCAACATTTCTTACACTAGGAAAATAAGGTTATAAAAAACCTTTCCAGTGTTTTATATAAACTATATAGTAACTATTTTTTGCAACTTTTCAGGACACTGGTTATCTGGTTTCCAAAAATATGAAAAATAATGAACTTCCTTGTACTTGGCTCTTTGCAATAGCATAGAATGATTGGAAAACTAAATACAAATTTTTCAGAGGGAAGACAACAAAAGTCCATCCCTTAATGGATCCATCAAAACAAGTCTTTCTGCAGGCATCCTCAATCTAGCAACTGACTGAAGAGAGTCAAAGAAATCAACGATGGTAGAGATGAGGAATGGAAGGATTAAAAGGAATATGGTTGTATAGATGGATAAACAACAAAAGCTGCTTAGCAAAGGATGACTCGTCAATCCTAAACACTATAGAGAAATGCAAACTATGAAAACAGTCTTAAGGAACATCAGATATTTCAGTCAGAAGACCTGTGTGGGAGGGTGGGTGAAAAGACATGATAGAAGGAAATACATTTTCTTCTCATTAAGCATAATCCAACTAAAGCACTTTCATACTAATATGAACTTGAGAGTCTGAGAAAATCTACTCAATAAGTATTTGTAGTATCTGTAGTTCATAGCACCTCTAAACAATTAACCACAAGAGATTATTATTTTTGGATTCATGTACACTTTATGAAATCATGTACATACACACTCTTTCAAAAACCTCCAATGGACAAAAACAAAGTAGCTCCTCCTTGTTCCTCTTTCTCCTAGAATGGGCTGCTGCTTCTTTGTTCAGATTTACAGGACAAGTAAATCTGCACAGGTTGGCCATGTGAGACAGTAGACCTTGGTCATTACAAAGTCTACTGCCAAGAAGACTCCAGCTTTGAACTCAGTCCCCACTATGTTTCCAGTTGATGGTCTTTCATTCACTGCATATATTTCACCTGTGAAGGATTCTTTTTTCAAATGAGAGCCTTCCAAGATACCAATCTATCCAAAGCAAGCATCGTCTTAGACAGATGACAGCCAGAAGGGGTTCCAGCAAGCAAAATAAAAATAAAAATCCTGAAACAACTTAGAAATGGCGTCCTGCTTAGTGACTAAACCCAATATATGGTGTGAACATCACCATTTTTTCTGGGCCATGTTCTAAGAAAAAGTCCCCATCAGGGTATGTTTGACAAAGTTGTAAGAATGGGGGGGGGGTATTAAATAAATGGAAACATTAAACGCCTAGCACATTAAATGCAGACATTAAATGCCTAAATATCAGTGAACTATCATTATTTAATAGGAGCCTCTATTAACTGTAGAAACTGTAGTAACCCAGCACCCTGATATTGGAAAGTGATATACGGTATGTATGGGACTTTGAGCATAAATGTTGC
This sequence comes from Lacerta agilis, assembly GCF_009819535.1. Classification (NCBI taxonomy): domain Eukaryota; kingdom Metazoa; phylum Chordata; class Lepidosauria; order Squamata; family Lacertidae; genus Lacerta; species Lacerta agilis. The sequence goes on from NC_046316.1 coordinate 38,452,714, forward strand.
AATTATAAATTTTTACTGTAGGAAAACATTGCCAATCTAACAAAGAAAAAAAGTCCTTGACCAAAATATCCGAGGATATTAAACTGAGACGTAATCTACTGATGCAAATCATTACATCTATTTGCATTTGCTTACTGAACCCTAACACAGAAATTAAACTACATAGAGTGGGGGGAAAGAGAGCTGGTTGTGCATGGTTAAAAGGAGACATCTTGGAGAATCCAAGCTCTTTCATTAATTTCCCCACTTCCCCTCATTAACAAGTAAAATGTTTTTACTGCTTGAAAAGTTTTAATAAATAGGAAAATGCAGGGCAGCCGACATAAGTTTTTAATGCAATATACAAAAGCTTTTAATATTTTTACATACATTAATGAAAAAAGCTAAATTTTATAAGACTTCTTCTGTGAAGGAAATAAATACTACATGCACAATTACATATCTCTCATAAAATATTTAACTCTTCAATTTCATTTGATACATCAATTAACAAGTCAATTAAGGATTGTCCTATTTCAAAATAATGTGTCTTATCCCATTCAATTCTCTTTCCAAGCAGTGTGTGTGCATTTTTGTTAACAAAAGCAGGTGAATAGTCTGCTAGAAATGCAGGTTCGAACTTCTGGTCTAGATTAGAGAGATTAAAACCAAAATCACCTTGTAGGGACAACGTTTAGGAAACACAGGCCCTAAATCAAGAGAATATTCAGTTTGTAACATTCCATTGGTCAAACAATAATCTGATGTAAACAATATTCCCTGCCATGTTTAGGAAAACTCTATAATGGGTTGGATCCTTTGTGCTATGTGCCTTCAATTAAACTGAACAGAAAATGTGGTACACCATGCCCTACAGAATTACCTGGATTTTCTAGAGGGCCCTGCTTTGGATTGACACGTGTCTGAAGTCGTGCAACAATCACAGATGTGAGATATTTTATTACAATCAAGCAATATATAAATTTTACGAAATAAAAATAAGTAATAAATAAAACTTATCTACTACTTCTTAAAACTTGTCCTTTGATTCCAAGGCTAACAGGCTCCACAACAACCACCACTAAATCCACATAGTGTATAATTTTTTTGAGAGAAAGGCTAACTGTTAAGACAGATTTATATTGGATTATTCTGGATTTTAAATGCATGTGCATGCCAGAATCATAATTTACTCAACACACATGCAGAATAATCTACCATCTGTAAACATAATGCAGAAAAGTACAAGCAGATATGGAAAGGTCACAGTCTAAAAGACTATATGCGTTCTTAACAGGATTGGGAAACTTTCCCCCCTTGCTGAGCTTTTAAAAAACGTTTCCTCCAGCGAAACGTTGTGTGTGCACCCCCCCCCCCCAACACTTCTGATCATCTAGCTATAAGTATAAACAATCCTATAGTTATCACCTGAAAAGCCATCAGGAGAAAAACTAGCCCAGTTTATTTTTAATAAAAGGAGGATCATAGTATATAATAACTCTTCCTGCCATATCCATTGAATCTGCTGAAATAGAGATTGATGTCTGGATATTTCTAGCAGGGGGAAGTAATATTTCTCTAAAACACATACTTTTGGTATTCAGTTGCATCCTAAGAAAAGTGGTAGGCCCCTACCTAACCAGCTATTACAAAGAAGCTGCATTTTAATATCTAAACCTTTTCCATTTGAAAAATAAAAAGAGTACAAACACCAGAGTATTTTCTAAAGATAGCTTTTGAATATCACCTATTACATATACCTCTAGTTGCACTCATTAATGTACAGAAGCCTTTACTTTTTCATATCTCAACTCAAAAAGCTTCATAAGGGCATAAAAGCTAGAACTACTAAACATAAAAGAAAACTACTAAACACTGCCTACATAATCCACAGAAACTTATATGGCATTTTCCAAGGCTTTCACCCCTTTTTCAACTAATAGCAAGCATGGGACAACCTGCAATGCAATACATACCGTGCTCCAGATAATTGTTATAATAGGCCAGAAATCATAGATACAGATGTCCAGATTAAAAACAGGAACTTGTAATCATAGTACAAAGACTAAAGGAAGTTCAAGTAGCAAGGTACCTTGCATACAAATGGCACTAGTAGTTGGTGAAGCGACATTGGGAAGTTCGTTGTTCAGTCGTTCAGTCGTGTCCGACTCTTCGTGACTACATGGACCAGAGCACGCCAGGCACGCCTATCCTTCCCTGCCTCCCGCAGTTTGGCCAAACTCATGCTAGTCGCTTCGACAACACTGTCCAACCATCTCATCCTCTGTCGTCCCCTTCTCCTTGTGCCCTCCATCTTTCCCAACATCAGGGTCTTTTCCAGGGAGTCTTCTCTTCTCATGAGGTGGCCAAAGTACTGGAGCCTCAACTTCAGGATCTGTCCTTCCAGTGAGCACACAGGGCTGATTTCTTTAAGGATGGATAAATTTGATCTTCTTGCAGTCCATGGGACTCTCAAGAGTCTCCTCCAGCACCATAATTCAAAAGCATCAATTCTTCGGCAATCAGTCCTCTTTATGGTCCAGCTCTCACTTCCATACATTACTACTGGGAAAACCATAGCTTTAACTATACGGACCTTTGTTGGCAAGGTTTGTCATTGCTTTCCTCCCAAGAAGCAGGCGTCTTTTAATTTCGTGACTGCTGTCACTGTCTGCAGTGATCATGGAGCCCAAGAAAGTAAAATCTCTCAATGCCTCCATTTCTTCCCCTTCTATTTGCCAGGAGGTGATGGGACCAGTGGCCATGATCTTTGTTTTTGTTTATTTTTATGTTGAGCTTCAGACCATATTTTGCAGGGAAGTTAGTACCAACCCACAATTGTGTGCCACTATTCTGCCAAGAATCTTATCCTCATTGTAAACTTGCCTGGTCCAAGCCATCATCGAGGTTTTTCCATTTCATTTGACTATTGGTCTCCACTAGTATAACATCTCAGAGGCACAACTTTTCTTGCTGCACTATATACACATATACACAAACACTGCTCTTCACCAGGGAGGTCACAAAGCTGCTTACAATAATAAAATATGCAATACACTTTCATGATATGACATTGTGTGTTTTTTTAAATAATCACCATCAACAAAATAAATCAGAGGGAGAATGGAAGGAAAAGTGAAATGCACAGCCAGGAGAATTACAGAATACATGCTGCTGTGTTGAGTGCTCTTACTCAGGTTTCCAGTCATTCAATTCCTCAACTTTTCATTTGTTCACCTTCTTAACAGGCAGCCTATGCTCAATGGGGATCCCCAGCCCCACTGGGCTTCTTTGGGTTATTTTCCCATCCTTTAGGTTTGGGCTTTTGTTTTCTATTTGTCCTTCTGATTTTGCATTTCTACAAACCTGCTAATACTTTTGCACCTGGTGTGTGGGTGTTGCCATTTTTAATTCATAAGGACTGGCATTCTGTGAACAGAGTTCACTATTAGTATATATGAGATGACAAACAAACAACAAAGAGCAGGACCCATGATTCGTGTTGATGAAAGTGGGTCAAAGATGAGGATCACACCTCACTGGTTCTCCACAAGTTAATCTACACATTTTGAAACACCACAACCAGTAAAAGCAAAACAAAAACCCTGAATATTTTTGTGAACAAAATTTGAAGTTCTGTAGCCACCTCAAATGAGACACTCCATGCACATGGTTCCCACCTCTTTCACTATGTGCATAAAGACATCTTTGGAGCAAAATCAATGTTTGCTCCACTTTTAGAAGGTTTAGTTGATGTTCATTCACGAGTGCTGAAGACTCCCTTGTGTCACAAACAAGGAGACTTGGAGTGAGAGCTTTCTAAATGCTTCATCTACTCCAACCAACTAGGGAGGGTAAGATGACTTTCTGGAAGAAGGCACAGGATAAGAAGATTTAAAAGTAATAACATGGATTCCATCAGGAGCAGGCATTGCAAGACTTATAATCCCTTGGTCATTAAAACGCACTACACACACAGAAGATTCTGCTCTGCTACTGACTTGCTGAAATGAAAAGTGATTTATCAGGCCAAAGGCGCACACAACCTTCAGTGCTACTACTATGGAGGGGTTGTTTATAAAATGAAGCATTATTTAACAATAAAAACGAAGTAATGATGATTTGCAAAGAATTCCTGAAAACATTTCTGCAGTGATTTTCAGAGTTGCACCATAAAAAATCTTACTGCATTTTGTTAATGATTGAAATAATTGGGTGACAAGGACATCTAAATCAGTGAGTGCAGCTACAAAAATAAAACTGAGCCTTAAAGTAACTGGCATGTGTTCACACAGGGACTTCAGTTTAACATTATTATTCTATTATACAACATTATTATTCTATTAGCCTTTATCATAAAGCTTCAAACCAAATTAGGTAAAACAGAGGATGTTTATGTTCTTTATATATTATTCTTATTTATACAGGAAGAACGTGATTAATGTACCCTTATTATTTTATCACCATTCAGATAACCTCATTTTGAAAAGGACAAAATCTCAAACAATTTTGGGGGGGATTGATTTTTACTTACTTTTTCCATATAAATTTACCAAATGCCACTCTTAGTACGGGGGAATGGAAGTAACTTGTAGCAATGGATGACCCTCGGAGTCATTGCATTTGGATACTCTGCCCGCCCCGCCTCCAAAAAGGGATGCCTCATATTGCCATCTTCTAGGATTCCAACGCTAAACTGAAAGACCCAGGTTAAAAATATATATACAGTAATACAAACAGTGGCGGAGGAAGCCTCTGCGCTGCCCGGTGCGGAGGCACCCCCCTGGGGGTGGGGTGTCATGACGTGTGCACCGTGACACCACGGTGCGTCGGATGCACCGTGCATGCCCGGAATTTCCAGGCATGCATAGTGGATCCGGACGGCGCTGCTGTGAGTTGGCAAGCGAGCGGTGGGTCGTGGGGCTGCCCCGTCCGTAAAGAAGCACGGACGGGGTGCCGGGCGGCGGGGCCGGGGAGTGTCACCTCCCTGGAACCTGGGGCAGAGCACCCCCTACACCCCACCCTTCCTATGCCACTGAATACAAACTGGTTACAACATGCAGCATGATGCAAAATACCTCTGTGACTGTTGAGCACAAAGCATTTATAACCGTACTTGTATTCATTATAATTCTGTCTGACAGGAGTCCATTAATTTTTTTATGGTGGTTTTTTGTGTGTGTGTGCTTTCCCAATGTTCTTATTACAATGTTTACTAGCCAGTTTTTAAAACAAGAGAAAAGGAGACTCTGGGCCCTTTTTATTATTTTGTTCTTTCAAAGATAATGATCCTAGATATTTTAACAACTGTTTCCTATCAACAAGAGGAAGAGATTAAACGATACATTTCAGCCCAGATATTTATGAATAGTGTTAAATCGTTTAGGTCTTTGCCATTAGAAAGATAAAACAGGATGCATTTTGAAACTGTTAGCAGAAGCGACTGTAGGGGAGGAGATATATATATATATATATATATACACACATTCATTCCATTAGTATAGGTACTTGTAAAAGCTCTGTGTGGCATTTAGTCACTTATTACTTATAATTACAGTTGTGAATGTTCAGGGGGGAAATGGAGGAGAGAGAGACTTGGGGAGCAGGGGTTACATCTACTTTTGATATCTGTGTAGAGCTCCAATGTTATTCAATAAATCTATCCACCAATTAAACATGCTTTGATCAATTAAAAAAAAAGATTTCCGTGATCAGTGCAGCTCCAACACTGGTAATACCTGAGAGTAGGTGGCTAGGTGAGAGAGCTAGAGGAAAAAAGCCTGTCTTCCACCAGATAGCAATGAATGGGGGTGAGTGGTGTCAGGAGGAACAAATCAGGGGCACTCTTCTCCCCACTATTAATAATGTTTTAAGCATTCACAAACGTCTATGTGGCTAACAACTTCTATGTGGCTAACAACCTCCTTTCACACATGACGCCATGCATGTATGTGTCGTATCAGGCACCATAGGTATCCCCCCCAAGTGGCATGAATACATCATCCAAACACAGGGGAAGAATGATTTCCCCTTTGGAGTTACTATTTTATACACTGGAGAATTTATGCAAATTTAATGAAATTGACTGAAACTCATGCAATCGAATTAGACTGTGTGGCAATCCCTATCAAGACCAAGTTGCTGTGCTGGTGTTTTTCTTTCTTTTATAATTTCCTATTAACTGAGAGGCTCAGAAAACCAGTGGAATTACTTTAAGGTAAGGACGTTGGAAAATGTACTGACCTACTGAGGCCCTCTGTCTGTTTGTGCTGTAGAAGCAAAAGCTGGGGGAAATACACAGTCTGGATCAGATATATTCTATACAACTGTATACAATACTTTCACTAAAACAAAATTTTAGCTACTTCTGAGAAATACAGAATTATGTACCATGAAGAAAGTCACAGCAAGAAAGTCAGATGCTGGGTGGCCACATTTCCTGGGCCCAAAATCAACACAGCAAAACTCACATATACCCAGCAACATGTACACACACAGCGCCCGCTGCTACCAGTTTTCCTATCACCAAACGTCACTGTTTCCCCCTTGTTCCTTTCCTTGTCATCATGAATGTCCTTTTGGTATTTCTTTTGCCTCCCCACACAGTCACAACTCTGCCCGGTGCCCAGGAGCATTTCCAACAGCAACCCTACCAACACTCACACAGATCACAGTTTCATCCTCCTATTAGCCAGGCCTATTTAAAAAAACAATATGTTATCACAAGTTTAGAACCAGCAGTCTACAAGCCCCCAAGTTAGGTGTGTGGCAGAGATAACAAACATGATGGGGCCAGGTATGTTCCTGGGAAGAGACAAGCAACTGTGACTTCCAAGGAGAGGAAAAGCTGTATGTACTGTATATTGTAGAGTTTAATATTGTAGCAACCCTAGTTTTGGTAGGTGGCTAACCGATTCCACCGTAATCCTCTGAAAGGACACAATGAATCGAAAGTCTCTATTGTCCTCATTGCACATGTACACTAGTAGCATTTCATGAATCTGTACAGCCTGGTTAGCCACTCGCAACAGTGCTTGCACAGAAAGACATATAGGGATAAAGAACTGCGTCTGCTGTGTAGGTTTTCACTAGGGTAGCCCAATCGTAGCTTTTGCATTGGTTCCTTGTCAAAAAGGGAGACAGAAATCTGTACTTTCCACCACCGCTGTTACCACCTCCAGCCTCTGCAGGAGCAGGATACCACCCCTGATTTGGACTTGAGAGACACACCGAATGCAGTCATATTTCCCAAGGTCTTCATGTCTCAGGGCAATATCAGGGAGAGTCCCAACCCTTGGGAGGTGCTACACTGAGTTTGCCTATTGGAACTATGCCTAGCCAGCTATGGAAGTTCTGTCTGCTTTCTCAGTCTCTCCAAGCCCAATACATGAGAAGGGAAGCCACCTCCCCACTTCTTCCATGACTGAAAAATGGACAGGGACGTTTCCTGACCTTGTGCTCTGCTTGCCTTGCCATATCCATTCTCTAGTGGTAGGATTTATAGACTCTCAATCATCACCCTATTTTTTAATGTTAAGGAATAACAACAATAAAGTCTTGGACTCGTTCTGCAGTCAGTGCCAACGCATCAAGCTAGAATAGTCAATAGTTTCAAGCCACAACACTCATAAGGATGAGATCTTTTAAAATAAAAACATTAAAGTGAACATTGCAAAGCTATAGCAGTAAATTAGTAAATACTTTTCATTCCAATTATATGAAAGGCTTAAAAAAAACTTTTAACACGCGTATATGAAAAAATAATCAGTGGAACACAAGCTTACCCATTTTGTAGCACAGCATTTTCCTCCAGGTGGATTTCATGGACCCCCAGCTTGCATCCAAATATCTCAATTCTTCCCAAAGGGCTGCCCAGCACCACAAACATCTTCTCACACTGAGAAAAAGCCTGTTAAAAATACAACCAAAGATGCATAAACCATTTCCCCCAAGTATCAATAACTGGGCGTATAAATGGCATTTTATCATTATTCCAAACAGGAAAAAGAAAGTTGGACTTAGTCATGCCAGCTGTATAAGAGTGTACTTCATACTAAGTAACTTAAGTTATTGATTTCAAAGGGTCTACTCTGAGTATGACTTAGCTGGGTATCACCTTCATTAAACTTAATAATACCACCCCTCCAAAATAATATAGTTAATTAAAATTAATACATAAGGTGAGATAGCAGCTAAATGAAACAAGTAAATCAAGTCAGAAATTTTCTCAAGCTGCAAGTCAGCTCTGGCATACCCATATACTGTGAAAAGGCACAATCATCAGGCTAAGTGAGAATTAAAGAATCCCAGAGCAAAGAGCATGAGACTCTTAATCTAATGGGTTCCAAACATGGGTCAGGCAAAAAGATTCCTGCATTGCAGGGGGTCACTAGATGATGCTCATGGTTCCTTCCAACTCTTCAATTCTACGATCCTATCAAATCCACTGGTCCACATTAGATTGCCAACAAGGTATTACAAAACATCAGGTTCTTGCCAGGATGAAAAATGATGAATGTGAGTATAACCTACTTTCAAAAGACAAATTGCCTACTAGTGTAACGAAACGAAATCTGCCCCAAGCCAGAATTTGCAATAAATTCGCCAACTTGCCCATGCCCACTGGATGAAATGAAGAGCCACAACCCTTCTGGCTGCAACATCTCCTCCCAGCAAAACTCTCTGATTTACTGTCGAGAGAAAAACTGGGAAATAAATCCTTACCATTCTGGCTTCTGTTCCAGTAGTAAAGATTCTAGCTTGGAAAGAAGCTAGAGTTTGCATAACTGGATTTCACAGCAATTACACAACAGCCAATATTTTGAATGCTGAAATGATTAAATGGAAGTGTGGCATACCCTTAAGGGCATTTCTCTTGGCTTCACACACTGCTGAAATTACAAAGCCAGTGTGGCATGCCCAGGGTCTGGTGGCAACTACATTCAAATACTGATCCGTCGCCTGACATAAAGGGTGATCCTGATCACATGCTGCCTTTAAGATCAAGCTTAATTTTGACCGAATTTACCTGAAGCTAGGGAAATGGTTGGTTTTAATTGGACACAGAAAAGAAAATTGATTTTCATGGCTATTTGCAGATCAATTGAAAAATGAAATGAATTTCGTTTCATCCTCCCTTTTAACCTGAATAGGTATTTAAATAATAATGATCTGAACTAACTTATCAGTGGAGAAGAGGATTTCTCTGTGCTAACAGCAGAAGCAGTAAAGCCTGCTCTGTGGCCATCATAAATCACCCTCTAGCCTCACATGCTTATTTTAAAAATCTTGGCATTAATTCCTGTCTGCATCGCAATTCACTTTTACTCTCTTCAATGCCAGCCTTTCCTATTATGGGAGCCAGTGATGTTGCATTGAGACTACAGGGGCTGCATAGATCTATTGGACCTGGGGTAGCAAAGTTTAAATCTCAGCTCAGTCTCAATTCCTCATCTATAAAGTAAGAGCAATAGACCATGACCTGCATTATAGGATGGTTGTGGAAAAAGGATGAAAACCACTGCAAAATGCTTTTCAAACCATGAGCATTAAAAATTATTTTAAAGTATTTTATGGCATGTAATATATTTTCCCCTATCATCTTAAAACTTTTTTGAGCTCTGCCCCACTTCTAAACTTCTTCTTTACTCAACACCAAGTGCCACAGCAGAAGATGCATAGTTTCTTGCATGCAGTCAGATGCTGCCTAGTGCAAGTACCTATCGATTAGGGCCCAAACCCAACACTGGTAATCAAGAAGTGGAACAGAACAAGACATTTCTGTCTGCTCCTAAAGATCACACAATCAGGAGAAAGTAAGGTAAAGGTAAAGGGACCCCTGACAATTAAGTCCAGTCCCGAATGACTCTGGGATTGCGGTGCTCATCTCGCTTTAAAGGCCGAGGGAGCTAGCGTTTGTCCGCAGACAGTTTTTCCAGGTCATGTGGCCAGCATGACTCTAAGCCGCTTCTGGAGAAACCAGAGCAGTGCACGGAAACGCCATTTACCTTCCCGCCAGAGAGGTACCTATTTATCTACTTGCACTGTGTGCTTTCGAACTGCTAGGTTGGCAGGTGCTGGGACCGAGCAATGGGAGCTCACCCCATCCCGGGGATTCAAACCACTGACCTTTCGATCAGCAAGCCCAAGCGGCACAGTGGTTTAATCCACAGTACCACCCATGGAATTACACAATTGCTAATTGAGCAAAGCAGGAGAGCAGCCACACCTACAAATCCAGTATAGATCAATGAGGATTCAATGGTAAAAAGTAGGAATGATCCTCTTACCCCACCCTGGAATCTAGCATTCCCCTTCCAGTTGTTTTGGCCCCCACAGTTTAAGGTCATAGATTGTTCTTTGCCTATAAATGTGTCCACACTCTTTAAAATTATAGCCATCCAGCTACAACTTGGGGTTACTCCTTCCACCACATGAACTCTCTCCTATAATTCACTGTGTAAAAGATTCCAGAGGAATAGCCATATCAGTCTGTTGCAGCACAAAGAGTGTTATGGCACATCTTAAAGCTTTTGTGGACTAGAGTCCACTTTAATTAGATGCAAGACGGACAGCACCTAATGACATGGGCCCTAGTCTACAGAAAGATCCACATATAATCACATTCATCTTTAAGACTGTTATTTTTGTAAATGAGACATTTTTAAGTATTTTAAATAAGGCAATAGAATGGGTGGAAATCATGGCTCCCAGCTCATTTTATTAATGGGTTACTAGAAGACTATGGTGAACAAACCTCTTGCTTACTCCACTACAAGACTCATAAACAGCACCCTACTCATCCAGAATGCCTCACTTCCTTCCATCTACCTTAGGGCTCTGTGTGAGGTCCATGTAAGTGCCCAACACCTACATTACTACCCTCAGATACTTGCCGTTAATAAGAACCCCTCTTTTTTTAAATTTCCAATCCTCAGCCCACCAACAGAGTTGCTTCCAGTTCCTACAGCATATTAGAATTTTTTGTCCTATCCAATTTCCCCACTCCTAACAAAAGCTAGTAACTGTGCTCCCTGAGAAATGGGAATGTTTGAAAATATTGTTTTAACAGCTTAGTGAATCACTGCTAGTCTTCGCCATAAAACCCTCTTGATTGCAGCAGGATCCTGTTAAACACATTCTCAAATATACAAAATGAAAAAAAGCTATTGTTTGGGTTGTTTTGGGTGGCAAGTAGCTGGCAAGTTTAACATACAACATGAAAACAACTGTGCCTGCACTATCTAATGTAAGAAATGTGGCAAGGCACACATCCTGGGTTTGTCTGGCACCTTGCTTTTATAGAATTTGAGAACAGACACTTTTCAGCTACCATCACACACATAAGGCACAGGCTTGTCTTACTCCTGGGCACTGTCAACAGTATACTAGCCCCTGCAACATAAAACAAGATAATTTTACAGCTACCAACTAGACACAGTACTGCAGAGTGACAGTTTGTCATGAAGCAGTAAGGACTGTGGCAGTATGGTTTGAGCACAAATGTCAGTTTTTAAACTGTTATGTCTTGGCAAGCATCAGCTTAAAATGTGTCATGCCATCCCAGAATCTTACTCTCTGTAGTACACTAAAGTTAGGCTAATCCTGCCATCATTTAGCAAATTTGCAACCTGTTGGAGTAAGAAATGACTGCACTCTGTTTTACGTGTTTGTCAGCTACAAGATGTCTTAATTCTTGTATATAAATTCTGAATCAGTTTTACGTACACTAGTAAAACAAGGGACATGGCAAGAAAATTACTTACAAAGCAAGCAAGGATTGATTAGCTATTGCAAAGCCTTGTAAAGTATATAAATATTGTGCCAAGCAATTAGAACCTTACTTTTTATATTACATTTTAATATTTTTATGTAAGGCATTTATACCCTTTAGCCAAAGTGGCTGCTAGAGCAGCTTATAAAAATCAGCACTAAGACAGTCCCTGCCCTCAGGAGGCTCACCATCTAAGACATGACACGTGAGGAAAAATAATGGGACAGAGGAGGGGAGAGCAAACTCAAGCACAAATTCTGAAAGTCATAAGGGTTGTGTCTATGTGGATTCTGGTTATCTAGAAGAGAAGCAACTTCTTGCAGATGCCAATAGTGGTTCAGGCCTTGATGAAGAGCAGTCGCTTCAGCAAAAACATTCTTCCCTCCACATCGGATCCGGAACACAGCAGACGACGACTTCCAGTCCAGGAAGACAGTGCAGCTCTTCATTTAGCAATCAGCTGAGGTCTGAGGAAGCACTTTTATTTTTGGGATTTAGGTAGTCAGTAGCCCCGATGGTCTGGGGCTGGTTCTCAACAAAATTTATATTTATAGTTGGGTAAGGGGGGAAGGAATACAGAGTCGGCACAGGCTCAAATATTTAGAAGTACAACGATAAATAGCTTTACAACTTCATACAACAACTATGTATGCTTACAAACACTAGTTATCAACTGCTGTTTCAGTTGGACATGGTATAGCTATTACACCAATTGTGTACGTACAATAAGCATCTGCTAACCTCTCAATATTATTATGCCTTATGAATAAAAGCAACAATGCTCAATATAGCTTTTTCCATTTGAAAACTTTTGTGAGCCTTGGGATTTCTCCAAACTTTGCCTTTTCATGACAAAGGTACTGTGTTGCATATCAACTGGAACTTGGAGAACCGAGTGCATTATCAGGTATATAATATATACCAACACATAGGCCTACCCACCCTGCACACTGCAACCTGCTGCAGTTCCCCAATCCCCTCATGCAAATAAGAGCTCCACCCATTAAGCCTAATTTCTGCAGGATGGGGGTGGCAACTGGGGAAAACAGTGTTCTTGTAAACAAACAGATGTATCATAAGCACGAGCAATCATCAAGTGAAGAGGCAAACTTTGCCAAAAATTTGCTTCCATAATATTAATCTATATTAAATTTCTAAATTAGCTATTTTAAAATCGGCAATATTCTGAAACACTTCCTTTTTAATTTCTGTTGCAAAGAGATCCTTTAACAACAAACCTTATCTAAACAAACTGCCTTTTATCTTCATTCTGGGTTTATATAAATGATCCATTCAAGGAATTTCGATTAGGTAATGTATGAACTCTACCTGTGCTCTCATTTTCCATTACAGTACTTACAAATCTTTTGTGTCAAAGTCTCTCGTAAGTGTAAGCTTTACTAAGTACAGAAGAAATTAGCCTAAAATTGGTTCTCCAGCAAAAAGGAACTCCTATAACTTTGCTACTGAAGTTGATACCCAAATGAATTTATCAGAACAGAGTGCTACGTTCATAGCTCGTTATGGCCAAATGCTATGTGTAAAAAAAAACTAGAGTGCCACTGTTAGCCAACAGAATAAAGTCTTCTTTGTCATTAATAAATAAATGAGTATCAAAAAAGTGTTCATTTCAGAAGGTTTATCAGTAAGAATATTAGGATGATTTACGACTGAACCTTCTGTTAATTTTCAGGCTTGTTCCTGTGACTTTGAAAATGCATATATGGCTCAATAGCATGGTGCCCCTTTGAGGGCTAAGGTTCTCCAGATTACACACCCAAAATAAGAGGTAACACATAAATGCAGATATTGCACTGAATTTACTAGCCCAAGGTTCAGGTGGTAGGCAAGGCTTCAGCACCAGCGCTGCAATTTTGTGTCCTAAATTAGGCACCTAAAGCCCACTAGCTTTCACAGGGTTTGGTAACTTACACATAAAATGTCCACCTTTTTACTCTTTCTACAGTAATTCAGTCTAAATGCAGCCAATATTTCCAGGACTAGCATGTACTTTCCATATGATTAAATACTGTCAGTATTTAATTTTGCATTTATAAGCCTTTGTTACAGTAAATACTTCAAAATGATATGCTATTATAATTGACTAGGTCTTAAAAGCGGGAGGAAAGTTCAATTTCAATTTAATGGTTTCAGCTCTTAGGTCTTTCTCTACTCTGCTGTTGCACAGGGAGTGTTGAAAACATTCTGCATCTATGGCTCCTTATTTCTAAGGAATTTTAAAATATACTTTACGTGGTTTAGGTAGGAGGGAGAAAATTAAGTTAATGTTCGCCCACAGTTTATCATTGAAAGTATTTGTAGAAGGGCATAGCAAATAGCAATTCTATTTTTTTTAAAAAAAAAATTAAAGGTAGAACATTTTCATCCAGCGTATTTTTATCCAACTTTGGTTGCCATAATAAAATTTAAACTTCCAAGAGAGTAGTCCTCCAACTTTCTATAGGAATATGGAATAAAAAGTTTCCACATGGAAATTGAGCAATACAAGTCAACAAAATGAAGAAGGAACACAGAACAAATGCTAAAACAATACACACCAAAATGGTAGAGGTCCTTCAGAACAAATGTGAGTTACGGTATTTTCTCCAAGATAAACCACTATTTCAATAACAGAAAATGCCCATCATAGCTGTGATGGTGCTGTATTTGGCTTTCTAGGACAGAAACCATTTAAACATTTTATTCCAAAATTCCTGAGGCGGAGAAATTTAATCTATAAAATGAAAATGGCAATATGGAAACCTAAGGTGAATTTATTACTGACATTTGTTAAGGACTGGAAATTTCTTATGGACATTTTTGCATGAAATAGAAAATGAACTGGATTTGAAGATTGAAAAAATACTGGTTTATAGAACATAGAATGGTTGAATCTTAAGGAATGAATATCATATTTAGCTGCAGGGCAGAGAGCTGGAAGTCCTTTTATTTTCTTCTTTATCCTTCTTTAGTTTTTTATTTCTTTCCCCTTTCTCGCTTTTTTTCTTTAGGTTTCTCCTTTTCTTCCTTCTGACTTTCTCTTTTGGACTAAGTAGTTTTTTTTAAAAAAAATCTCAGTATATTATAAAAAAATACTTTGTAATGGGTATGTATTTTTGTATATCTTTGAATAAGTATCAATAAAAAAGGAAACCTAAGGTGAATTTGACAACATTTTTAAAATGTGATGACTATATTACGAAACTGCTCCTTTCGCCATCCCAACATTGAGACTGTATCTAGTATTCACCTGGTTTGAAACCCACATCCCACCTTAGAACATTCACAACCTATTTTTCTTGTGATGAAGTAAGTTTCCTTAATTAACCATTGGAAGAGTTCAGTTACAGTACTCTGAATCATCTTAGGCCCTCAGCTTCAAGTGTTCTCTGTTGTACAGCTAGACTTTCAGTATGAATTTCATAGAATTAGAGAATCATCTGAGAAGGCAGCTACCCTCTCTTTCAGATTGAGATCTAGCAACTGATTCTCATGCATATATAATTTATAATTGAGCTACTAAACTATCCTATACATGGGGGGTTGCCCTTGACTGTGGTTTGGAAGCTTAGAATCAGAATTGCAGAGCTGGAAGGGACCACAAGGGTCAGCCACTCCAACCCCATGCAATGTACGGGATATTTTGCCCAACATGGGGCTTGAACTCAAGGCCTTGAGACTGCACTTGCTATACACACCAGAACAGGGTGGGGCGTTACCTGATTTGTTTCATTGTGGCTGCAAAACCCCTAAACTCCAGTTCAATGAAACTGTGTGACCTCTGCATGTGCAAAAGCTGCTTGAAACGTGCACACTTCAGCTTAACTGCGGCTTGCATTTTCAAGATGGGTGGAGTATAAATAATAAAATTATTATTAAAATTATTTCAAATTGGATGAAACGTGGTTTGAGGTAAAGCACATCAAACAGAAGTATTTCTCAAGAAACCACAGGATTGATATGGATTGTGGTTGACATTATGTGTACTCAGCTTCAAGCACCAGTGATGGACGCACTCTGAAAGTCAGAGAAAATGCCAATGTGTACACAACCTAAGTTGGAGGTGGGAGGGGAGGGGGGAAAACCACGGCTTTAACCTATAGTATTTAACAGCTTGGGTCTACCATATATCAGAGACTCATTTCTCTGTGACTCATTGAGCAGAGAGAGTGTGGGAGCTAGACTGGTGACTGGGAGTGGCCGCCGAGACCACATAGCACCAGTCCTGAAAGACCTACATTGGCTCCCAGTCCTTTTCAGGACACAATTCAAAGTGTTGGTGCTGATCTTTAAAGCCCTAAACGGCCTTGGCCAAATACCTAAAGGAGTGTCTCCACCCCACTGTGGAACCCCCTCCCATCAGATGTCAAAGAAGGGAAGCTTTTAATATTTGATGAATGATTTTATTTTAATATTCTGCTGGAAGCTGCCCAGAGTGGCTGGGAAAACTCAGCCAGATGGGTGGGGGTATGTATAAATAAATAAATAAATAAATAAATAAATAATAATAATAATAATAATTATTATTATTAACATAGAGCTGCTGCTTCCACTGGAATCAACAAGGCAGTGCACACATGCATAAGGGTTGCAGCGTGTGTATTGGTTAACATTTGAAATTGAAGAATCAGGCCCCAGTCTCCTAGAACAAACAGTCTATGTGTTGCCTTGAATTCAGCTAAAGCTGAATTTCTGGACAAAATATATCCAGATGTGCCAGTATTGCTCAAGGGCAACATCACTTTTGACAGTAGTGATGCTGCAATGCCTCCGTCAGGTTGTGACGGAGGTTTCATTCACATACACTCCACACACTTTAGTTAAAAAGAAAACTATACAACAGAGACAAAATCTCTCAGCACGCTTATTTCCATCATAGAACAAAGCTATGAATGATAATTCTCAGTGGTCGCTAAAGTTTATCTCTGAATCAAAATATTAACTATTTGCCAAAAAAGATTGTGATTTTTTTCCCCTTAAAAGGAACAAAACATTGTGAATCAATAAGTCTCCAGGGAATTGCTTCTTCGTTGTAATCATGACCAAAAATTAAAAAACCCCAGCTTAAACTGTAACGCTTAAAATATTCTCAACAAGTGTTAGTATTTCCACACTTTCTTAATCTAGTTTTGTGTTCCATTTCAATGTAGTAATTCTTATTTCAGTAAATGCCTGAAAAAGAAATCTGCAACAAAATAATGCCTTTTCGGGTGTATCCAAAACTTATATGCAATTTTGTTTTTATAATTGTACAGTAACTGAGTCAAGTATTGTCTTCCACTTCCATTATCACAAAGCTTTGAATGTAGCAAATCATCTCTCCTTCCTTCCCCAAAAAGAAAGAGTGGCAACTAGATCTGGATGGTCGGCCAGGTCACTATCCCCCCACATGCTCGCAAGGAAAGTTTGATTAGGGGCCAGAATCATCCATAAATCAATCACCTGACATCACTCTGCTGCACGAGGTAGCATTTTGGCACGTCTGATGGTTTTCTGATGTGCAGAGCTTTGCAAGCACTGCTGATACAGCTGCACTTGCAAACCACCTTTTCACTTGCCTGATTTTTACCTGCCAAACACCTGACATCATATGCATTTTCTCATTGCTTTCTGCGGTATCCTAAACTTACAACTGCGGTTGAAACTCAATCTTAAGCTGCAATCCTATGCACACATTACTGGAAGTAAAGCCAGCAGGACACAATGGACTTCTGAATTGGGGCTGGGGCTGCATGCTATGTGCAATGGGAAGATAGAAAGGCAGAAGTGTCAAAGACCCAACTCCATTAAATATAAAGGGGACAAACCTAGGACTCAATAATAACTCTTGTTTGAACATTCTAATATAAGCCTGGAAAGGCAAGAGAAAAACCACCAAAACAATATGCAGAAGTTTCATTTTAATCTTTCCTAAACCACCGATATCTAAACATTGTCTACTGGCAAAATATCAAGTTTCAGGACTACACAGAACATGAACACAAATTGCCATTAACAAGCTCATGGGGAAAATGTAGAGTCCACAAAGTCTTGGTCATACCTAAGTTGCAAAGAATACATATCTGTATGTCTGTTTTAGTGCTAGTTTAAAAGAAGAAGAAGAAGAAAAGCATGCATGAGCAATGAAATAGAGGCTTAATATATTAAAGCTAGCCTCAAGTGTTCCAGCTTTTCCATCAAGATTTGTGTGTCTAAATTAGTATGATCTTCCTCAAACATTTAGTTTTGAAAAGAAACAGAAAGGTGCTCCAATACTTAAATTCAAAAGGCCTTTTGAAAACGAAGAAAAAGTTACTATCAGAGGATGAAGGAGTCTTTGATAATTAGCTATTTTTAAAATACAAGCAATCTAACCTGCTAATGAGCAAAATAACTTTTAAAACATCTGATTAAAACAGAAGAAATAGATTATGCTAATGACTTTACCCAGTTACCTCTTCTATAGATCTTTTAGCACCAACTATTAATTATATCATAATGAAAGCACAAAGTCTAGACTAATTGAGTTTGTGAGTCATCTACCTGGAAGGGGAACTTTTTTGTGAGGGCAAAGTGAATGATCCCAAACATGAACTAAATGGAGCACATTTTGGTTTCACCTTCAGCGCTTTAAAAGTCAAAATAATATTTATACTCTCAACTTTTTTTCTCCTTCACTATCTATTAGTTTTAAGAATATTAAAATGTAAGAAGAGCTTGCCAGATTTGGGCCAATGGCTCATCTAGTCCAGCATCCTGTTTTCACAGTAGCCTACCAGATGCCTATGAGAAACCCACAAGCAGGACCTGAGCACAGCAGCCCTCTCCCCTCCTAAGGTTCCCAACAAATGTTATTCAGAAACACACTGCCTCTGGTCATCAAACAGTTTCCTTCTAACATCAATACATTACTTGAAAGCAATGTAGTATATTAGTTAACAGTGATAGCTGGCCCAGTTCATGCTGCCTTCTGTGTAGTATGAGATTAAATTCACAAACCTTGATCATCATTCAAAAAAATAAAAATATTTCATTTTCTTTAAAATGAAAAAGTCTAGCAATTCTGGATGATTGTTTACTTACCGCTAATGGGAAAACATATTTTACAAATTATACAATGAGCAGCAAGGTGTTTATTTCAGTGGAGGCCAATCCAACCAGTTTCAGGCATGGGGGCAGATTTGTGTTCAACACAACAGTGTTTATGTGTAGCACTCGAAATAAATTTAAAAATTGTCCAGTAGCACCTTAGAGACCAACTAAGTTTGTTCTGAGTGTAAGCTTTTGAAAGCTTATACCCAGAACAAACTTAGCTGGTCTCTAAGGTGCTACTGGACAATTTTTTTAAAAAAATTTATTTTGACTATGTCAGAGCAACATGGCTACCTACCTGAATCTAGTATGTGTAGCACTGTTACTTTTCCCTTCAGGAGCAAATAGGATCCATTCGACTTTATACAGAAGAAAACTAATGGGTTATCCAACACTTCAGCATCATCCCAAGTTCTTTCCTAGTTTCCCATTCTTCTTCAAAGCCCATTCTGATAAAGTCTTTCCTGCTCTACCTGGTTTTCATCCTTTCGTTGCTAAATGCTGCCAATTTATTCTACCCAGTCCTCAATTGCTTTACCAGATCCTGTCCCTCATGTACAACTTGGACTTTAAGCCCCAGGGCCATGACACGTCTCTGTTCTGCATGACACCTTGCATGCTGCCAGCAGTAAGTATTAAACTACCAGACTTACAACCTACTCATATACAAACAACAGATCCTGGAAAACATCTGACATTAAAACATTTAACTTGATATTCACTTGGGGGTTTGCGGCTCACAAAATGACCTAGACCTGTGACTCTGTTTCTCTGATTCCACAAAGAATCCAGGAAATCTTTCAGTAGCATAGAGAGTATCCAGAGAACCAACGCCGCAGACAATGCCCAACCTACTGAAATCCCATCATGGATTTTAAGGGATATCAAGAAGAGAAGAAACTAATTAAAGTTGAAATATCCTGAATATAATCTTTATCTGTTGACTCAGCTCAAGAGATTAAATCCCTATATACTTGGTTATATGAGAGAAAGAGAGAGAGAGATTAGTGATCCCTTCCCAGCTGTTAAGGAGCAATACCTGAATATAGATTTCTTGTGGGAGTCCATAAGAGAAGACAAAACATGTGATTGGAATGATGTCAGTTCCCCAAAGACACCAACTCATACTTACACAGTAAGAAAGACATCTCCATACCTTTATATATACACAAGAGGAAATATAACAGAATGATGCCTTTATTAGTGCCCAAAGCGAAAGAATAATGGATTACAATAGTTCATCTTGGCAACAGACAGAGTTGAAAGTAACATGAGCAGCTGATGTACAACATTTCTAATGCTGTTACATGAATATGCTTCTTCCATGAATGCAGCACTTCCAGTCCTATTTTTACCAAACTCTTCCAAAGTCCAAGAAACCAAGTCCTGAAACATTCAGTATGGCTTGTAAGACATTTTTGTCAATACTAATAATCAGAATATTTGAATAAGAAAGGTAAAAAAAAAAAAAACTAGAAACTAGTTTGAGGTGAATACAAAATTTTGTTGTTTATTTCTATTTGTTTAAATTGAACAGAATAAACACAGGTCTCCTTCTGCCCAAGAAATGGACTGTAATCCATCAAAGGCTCCCACTGAAGGAAGAGTGAAAAGCAATAAACATCAGTTCCTTCTTATCCGTACTGCTTCCCACGTCCCATGCCATGCTGTTCTGGAGGGTCCCGCAACTCTGCAGAGCAGATTTTCAACAAGTCCTGGGGGTCCTGCAGCAAACTCACAGGAACTCTGGATCCAAGCTATGCAACTTAATATCCCCACCCACTGATCATCCCCATTTTCATACCAATGATCCAATTATGAACAATTCAACTATTATCTACTCTGTTGCATCCCATATTGATTTATTCTGCCATAGCCCCATTGTACTGAGCCAAGAAGCTGATTTGGGTAAAGATATGCTGAAAAAAACCTTAGTAATATATTTTAGGGCAATTACCGTAACATTCCAAAATATGTTAGCAGCTACAGTGTATTTAACTTGTTTAGTGGTGGTATTGCGATCTGCCTTAGGTCAGGTCAGGTTCCTCTGAGCAATGTAAGGTTCAGAATGTACTCATGCAGATCATGAACCCTTGTTTAAATAAAGTCCTCTTTCACTATTTGGGTGATATCAGCACCCATCTGGCCTACAAAGCCCCAATACGCTAACAATGCAGTTGCAAACTTGAGGTCCCAGCCTAAGCAAGTTATGTAATACCAATTTTAAAAAAACGAACCAGTAATAATCAAATTTAAATCAAGTTTCAGGTCACTAACTCTCTCCAAGGTTTAAAGAAGGTTGCCGTTAACACTGCAAGTTGCTGTTGTAATTGATCCTATCGGTTTGGCATTTATAGATATATTATTTCCAAAACGTGTAATAAGGCTGCACAATTCAATTACATTTTTTTATTGTCAATGTGAATGTTTGGTTGTTTTATCTGTTTTAATATTTTGTAAAAAACTTTTTTTTAAGGATTCCTTTTTGCTGTTTCACAAAGTCTAGCACGGGAAGCAGCCAGGAAGCTACCAGATGTAAGGGAGAGACAAACAGGACTCTTAAATATATGGGCTTGGATCCCAAGAAACAAACAGAGTTTCACTTGGCCAAGGGGGGCTTCCCACACCCATTCACACTACAGGAGAAGGACTATTTGCATGTAATAATAATCTAAGAAGAAGAAGAAGAAGAAGAGTTTGGATTTGATATCCCGCTTTTCACTACCCGAAGGAGTCTCAAAGCGGCTAACATTCTCCTTTCCCTTCCTCCCCCACAACAAACACTCTGTGAGGTGAGTGGGGCTGAGAGACTTCAAAGAAGTGTGACTAGCCCAAGGTCACCCAGCAGCTGCAAATGGAGGAGTGGAGACACGAACCCAGTTCCCCAGATTACGAGTCTACCGCTCTTAACCACTACACCACACTGGCTCTCTAATAATTTATTATTTATACCCCGCCCATCTGACTGGGTTTCCCTAGCCACTCTTGGTGGCTTCCAGCAGAATATTAAAATACAATGATTCATGTAGAAGGCCTCAGGTTCTATCTCCAGCATCTCCATGTAGGGCTGGAGAGCCACTTCCAGTCCATGTAGACTATAGAGAGCTAGATAAACGAACAGTACAACTAAGTAGAGGTCAGCTTTCTATGTTCCCCCTGGAGCTCTTCACATCCTGGAAAATTGACTGCTAAGATCTGAAGGGCTTCTATAAAAGAGTGCAATGCAGAATCCCATGGAATCAGCAGTTGGCAAAAAAAACCTAAACTAAACCTTGTGCTAGTGGGTATGCTTTCCATTCACACAAGGGGCACTTTGGGTCTAAGCTGTGGCGCCATGTAATTTCATGATATTTGAAGGAGGGGGAGAATACCGATGGTATAGGACAGAGCCAGCTCCTAAGGTGACATGCAATTGGGATGAATGTGACTTTTCCAGGCTTAAAAAAAAGTCAACAAGAAAGAGGTAGGCAGTTAGCATCCCATGCCTTTTCAGAGAAGCACAGTTGTTTCGCTCTGGGTGGCGTTACTCCTGAAAACGTCCGTAGTAATGCCTCTCTTACATACCAAGACGACCTCTCTTTATCCCATGCAGGGCCACTGCAGCTGCAAAGACAGCCAACTTTAGAAAAGTGCCTCAACTGTCAAATTTGTCATTTAAACGTCAGAGGCAGACACATGCTCCAAGTCAAAATAAAATGGAAGCGATAATAATTCCCCCTCTTAAGGAAAAAATGCTTGTTGGTAGACTCCAGCATGACAGCCATATTCCATGGTTCAATGCTCACTACAGACTTGCCACTTGAGGGCAGAACGCATGATTAATTGAAATAAAACACGACTGTGTTAAAGAAAATATATTGCCAAGGTAATAAAAAAAAGACACCACAGCTAGCAATATTTCAGATGTAGGGACATAATAGTATCGTTTCATTTTTATAACATCAGTTCACTAAATATAGAAAAACAATATATTCAGTAAAGGGGCTGTTAGAGAGAGACCAGGCTTTTTCTGTGTTTTTCCTAATCACTAATTCACTAAGAGAAAGAATAGCACCTATGATCAACTACAAACAAAATATTGCATATATTCAACTTTAACACACACACACAAATAAACAAACAAACAAACAAATAAATAAATCTATGCAACTTTCCCAAACATTGCCCTAACTCTGGACATGCAGATACAATACAGACAGCAACCATTTTAGACATATCCAGTTGATGCGCGGCCGCCAACATGCGGGTGCTTTTGGACCCTGGAAGAGGGAGGAATGGGGGCAGAACCGAGTACATTGGGCTCGTGCACTCTCTGCCATGAGTGGGGACCAGGAACAGAACCCCCATGCAAAATGGTCACTGCCTGTATTGTGTTTATATTACAAATCCATGGCATGTGTGTTCACGAAAACTGTGACACTGCCTGTTGCCTGCCTGGATGGAGAGGTATGTGAAGAGTGTTTTCACAATATTTTTCACTGGTGTCTATAGAACCATAGTCCAAGGAATAGTAGTTCTGCTGGGGTGCCCAAGTGACAACCTCCACTCATGTGTCATTCATTCCCTTTCAAGATTTCTGGTGCTATCAAATAACGAGTTTCACTATGCCATATATACCTTTATTGCCATGTAGCTGTAGATACAATCCCTTTCCCCCAGTCTACAGGGATTGTGCTTCAAGTGGCCTTAGCACCACTTAGGTCTTAGGACCCTGGGACTGGCTGTCAGGGAAAAAGAGATTTATGGGCTCAGGAAAGTGACCCCTCTTTTCTCAGCTGAATCAGATGCACTATACAGGTACAAGTCTGTAAATAGGATAGGTGCTGCCATCAGAGTGCATGAGGCAGTGTGGAGGACGGGAAGAGGGAGGCATGGTGGTGCCGAAGGGCAGTGAGTCCTATAGAGCTGCCATCCGGAAAGATTGCGCTGTCAGAGAAAAACAGGGAAAATGTGGGCAAAAATATCAGATTGGTCCATGGAACACTCATCCCGGCTGCCTCAGCTGTGCCTGGGTGTGGCTCTTTACCTATCCTAATGTGGGCTTATATCCTAGATTCACACCTGTGAAATCAAGTATGTGAAACATAAGCTATTCCACCCAACTAATTCTCCTGGCAACTAGAATACCCGTTAATGTGTCAAGGTCTGTGGTTAGTTGGTTAGGGAACTGCTCTGTGGAGCTTGCAATGTGGGTTTGAGTCTCAGGCCCTTTTTTTAAGCAGACATGTAGAAGTTGAGTGGGACATATTCACTCCTTGATGCTAGTGGGACTCAAATTCCCATTTCCTGTTCCTGCAAACCTGTGCCCTATGTACGGAACCACTGGAGGATGCTGGTGGCAGAATGCATCTTTGGCCAACCTCACTGGTTATTTGGCAAAAGAGTCTTTCCTTCCCTGGGTGGTGTTGAACTTTTGCCCGAATGGACTGTGTGTGCCTTGGAGATTGTTCTTCAATTATACATCTCCAGTCCCAGCATAATTTAAGTGTAGGATTGCCTTGGCCATGTGTTAGGCACACTCTTATATCTATACAAAAACCTAGTAAAAATAAAATTGTGGATTTTTCTCCAGGTTTAACCAAAACCAATAAAATGTTTTTCATACATGAAACAGAGTGGCAAGATTTATAATCAAAATTGCCTAATATTTCACAGGATGCTCTGTTATCAAAATCCACAAAAATTCAAAGGGCTGTTTCTTATATTCTCCAAGAAGCTCAAGTCAGAACAAACTAAGAGATAATGCAACTAGGCATAACACAATAAAAGATATTACCTTCGCAATGCATTATTGCTGCCAATTATAAGAATCACTTCAACTTAATTTCAAAAGCACAATCACCCTCAACTGTAACAGTCTCTTTTTTAAATTTCAAACTGTATTACATTAAGGCAATAACTCACCTTCCAGCTATAATATTGGTCTCTCTTATTTCAAAAATACATTTCATAAATACTTCATCGACAAGTCAAGCTAATTCAGGTTAATTTTATTGTATTTCAGTGCTATCTCACATTTGTGTGCAATTACCTCTATCATTTTATTGCTACACCGGAAAGTAATCAGAGCAATTATTTGAAAAAGAAGGCATATAAATTTTAAGTCACAGTTGCTGGCATTTTTGATAAAATAGCAGCTTTATCTCAGAAAGTGGCAGGGACATCAGATAAATCATGCATCAGTCAAGTGTAGCTGACCCCCAAGTGCATTGCACAATATCAGAAGTGCTTCAAAAGAAACTTTCCTGCATCATCCATCATCCTCCATAATACTAAAATAGCTACACCTGAAGAGTTAGAACTAAAGAATAACAGTAAAACAGAATCCAAGCAATATGGGTAACGCTATTAACAACGCTCCTCTTTAAACTAAACTATATAGGAACCATTAGAATTTGCTTGTAAACAAATAAGTCCTATTTCCATATTGCATCTTCAAACAAATACAGTGGTACCTCGGGTTAAGAACTTAATTCGTTCTGGAGGTCTGTTCTTAACCTGAAACTGTTCTTAACCTGAGGTACCACTTTAGCTAATGGGGCTTCCTGCTGCCGCTGTGCTGCCACCGCCCAATTTCTGTTCTCATCCTGAAGCAAAGTTCTTAACCCGAGGTACTATTTCTGGGTTAGCGGAGTCTGTAACCTGAAGCGTCTGTAACCCTAGGTACCACTGTAGTCCTACAATAACCAGCATCCCAACTAAATTCTATTCAAAATACTTGTCAGTTCATACACTGAAAGAAATACAGTATAAGGCATAAACACACACCATGAGAGCTTGTTCAAATTTCACAAAAAGCAAGAAAAACATGCCCCGTGTTTACATGGCATCATGGTATTAGACGTTATCCATTCCTAGCAGAATTAGAACAAGGACAGAGACAGCTGAAGAGGAGCAGACACCACCATTTTTGTCAATGCCCTATATACAGTACACATGGTGGAAGCTTCCACCTTAACTGCACTTCCTTAGCTTAAAAGAGAAATAGTATCCAAGCACTGAGAGCAACACAATAGACCTACCACCATTAAAAAGAAATACCTAGTTAAAGCACCAAGTGTAGGGGCAAGAACTGAAGATTGGCTGAAGGATTCCTTGGTCTCCCTGCTCAACTGGTCTCAACTTTCAAGGAGAAAATAGAAAACACAATTAAACACACAAACATTTTTCCAATAGGACTAGTGGTTCAATTACAAAATTTGAAATGTGCCCAGTGGTGCAAAGAGTTTGCCGACGCCTGCTCTATATAAACACTCCTAACAGAATGGCCATTTGGATGTCAGCCAGCACTCTACCTCACTTCTTGCTGAAGAAGTGTGCATGCACACGAAAGCTCATACCAAGAACAAACTTAGTTGGTCTCTAAGGTGCTACTGGAAGGATTTTTATTTTATTTTTTATTTTGTTTTGACTATGGCAGACCAAACGGCTACCTACCTGTAACTTCTTGCTTGTTAACTTCTTCAGCAAAGGAGTGAAATGTGCATCATTATCACAGACACAAGTGTATGCATATCTATTGTAGGACAGGTTGTATTTTAAGGGAGCCTTACTGTATGCTTTGCACCATACATGAACGTCAGGCTACCCAGTTTCAAGTGCAGTAGCCACAGTTTAGCCTCAAGTACGGCATTTCACTTCCTCAGGCCCCCATTCTCTCCTCATAGAAAAGAGGAAAAAAATTATTGCTTCTATGGGGAGGAGGAAATAATAAAATGGGAAATGCACAACCTATGTAAGCATTTGAAGTTGACCATTGCAAATCATGGAGTCGAAAGATAAATGTATAATCAAGCAAACGAGGAGAGGGGGGAACTGGGAGGAAAAGAAATTAATGCAATACAGGCAACAACCAATTTACACGTGGCCAGTTGACACACAACTGCACATGCACGCATCACGCCAACCCAGAAGTGGTCAGAAAAAGGGGCAGGTGGGCGTAATGGGGCAGGCTTATGAGCACTCTGCCATCACACGCTATGATCTGGAATGCACACACACACACACACACACACACACACACACACAAAACAGGGGCTGCCTGTAACTACAGTTTTTTCCTGGAGGTGATTGGAAGGGCGCGTGTGTGTAGGTGTAGGTGTCAGCCAGCCCCACGTTTTCCTCAAGCTGATAAAAACTACCCCAGTAAATACAGTGCCAAAATCGGACTTTATCTACTGCATCTGAGTACTGCATGGTTAGCATGTATGTAGAAACAGTGAAAGAGCACACCTACCAAAAACAAAAGGAAGGTTACCATAAAAGCACCTTAGATGTACAAGTTTAAGTACGATCTATACAGAGGATGCTGCATCTCAGACGAGACATCAGCTAGACAATTTTGGCTTGATGTTTTATACAATACAATTTCCTACGGAGTTTAGATTTATTGAAGAAATAACTGGTTTTACGTTAAATGCCTTGACTCACAATATGAATATGAATTTGAATCTGAAGTTTAAGGGTTTGTTGTTAGGTGGTGTTCTGTTGTTGTTTTAAAGAAAAATAAAGATTCATCTAGCCACAGAAGAGCAGAAAACAGCCCAGTTAACCCTAAAAATACAGCAATCTTCAATTAGGTTATGCTCTGTGGAAGATAGATATGTGATGCGGAAAGGTCCACTGCTGCCTGTTACCAACCATGACAGAGCTACTGAGATTTACAATGCAGCATCAATCTTGTCAACCGGATTCTTAACACTGACTGCTGGACACTGGGGAAAGATGCCAACTACGTTATGCGAATTCTTCTCCAACATTATTACTTTGTGTGTGGACCTAAATGCACTATTTTCTGCCCATAGCAACTTACTTTTTGATGAAGTTTTGATGCCATGTTAGGTATATGATGCAGCTCGGCCTAAGAGAAAGGAAAATTGAAATGCATTAAGAAAAAAATACAGAAGCATACATTTCATAGGCAACTAAAAGAGATACCATGCCCCCTCTTTATTTCTCCTCTTAGATACGAGATCACAGAGAAAGAGAGGACTCAGGAATTTAGAGGATGCAGTACTAAACAGTGGATGGGAAATTTCTTTTCTTGCAAGCAAACAGGAATTTTGCAGTTCAGCAGGTCATCTATCATCTGCAATGAGTCATAATCAACAGAATGAGATTATGAGGACTTCTCTCATCACTTGCCCTGTAAAATAGGGATCTACAGGATAACAGCAAGGCTTAAGACACATCCGAAAGCCTGTAAAAATAATGCTTAAAATATACTGTACTGTAGCTACTAAACACTCCATGTTTTTTCCATATACATATTGTTTCCTTCCTTAGATTAAACAAGATGCGCACAAAGGGCATTCTGAGATATTTTATATATATGAAGAAAAACAAGCATGAGATATTCCTATAAATTACTATGGCTATTAACGATTTAGTTTGCAAGACTGCTTTCAGCTGCAAGCAAATGAAGACATAAAAACATTTACAAGGAAGCAAATTTCACCAGAATTATTTGAAATGATTTGCAAATAAGGAGATTCAGAGTCAAGTTCATAGTACATATATATTTTTAATTCACTCTTCTACTTTATAGTGGTTTATAGTAATGTTGTTCTTATAACCCAACTTTAGTGATGTTTACTTTCCATGAAGGGATAATACAGGCAATCATTTACTAATGGTTAATTTACCATACTGTGCACATAACAACTTAGGTGGTCATCTGAATTGCCCGGCCTCTGTTGATGGACAATATTTTACCTCTCCTCTGCTGCACCAGATTTCAGCTCAGGAGTGGAAGAGCAGTAAGGTTTTCTTCAACACCTTGCAGCATGAGACAGGTGACCAGCTTAACCAAGTGTTTATATACACACCGCAGTAAGTTTCCACACAGATTTGTCCCATTTATTTATGTAGAACTTATTTCAGAGTAAGTGGGCCCAGGACCATGGCCTTAAAAGTGAGCATAACAAAGCCGATGAAAGCCAAAACGTGTCAACATGAGTGCCTAAGGACTTGTCTAAAGACACTAACGTGTGCATAAAAAAACAACCCCTTGTATGGTGGTGGGCTGTGCACTTCCAGCTTGTAATTTTATCAATATAAAATGCAAAAGCACATTCGTACGAGGTTGCCCAAATATCAAAGATTGCAAAGCTTAGCTTCATTTTGTTTGCTGGAGGTCTTCCTTTGCTAAGTCAGATACATGTACTGGGAGTATTCTCAGATCTTAATTAGAGGGGTGGGGATGTTGAATCCTTAACAAGAAGTGGACTTCTCCCAAGTGTTTTGGTTAAATGTGTGTTAAAAATAAAGAGCTTTGAGCAGCCTGAATAGAAATTACATCCCCTTTCAATCATGCTAACCCAATTTAGTACAGGTAGTACAACCTGCCAAGACCTAGATTTCAAAGATGAAGTCAGGGTGGAGGGAGAGAAACAACTTTCAAAACTGATTGAGCCTTTTGCCTGATATTGTTTAATTAGGCACATTTTGTAAAAAAACAACAACAACTGAATTTGCTATATTCGCTTTCCTTTTATTCCAAGGTATTTCAATTTACATAGCCAAAAACTGCTAATCATATTCAACTACAGCTCTAGATATTTCTCAATATTATTTCATGTACTTCCAAAAACATTTGTATGTTTGCATTACACCTGAGCGCTATAATTAACTGTATTTTAATGTAATAGCTAAGTTACAAGTCCAGGCCCGACATACACACCATCTATCTTTGTCAACAACAGGTCAGAATGTTGAAATCTAACCATTTGGATGGGGCAAAATACCTTTTCGCCCCCTACATTAAGAGGTGCGATTATTGACTCTACAAAATAACAAACTGATAGGCAGTTTCTTTTCCTGAGTACGCGATCATCCCTTTTTATTCTTGCCATCCACAGCACACTGCCAAAAGAGAAGGGGTTGTTCCGACAGCATGGAACAAAGATCGTTTCTAGGAGCAAGAACTATATGTTAGGATGAGGTGGTGCTGTTAAATCCACAACTTTATTGGTTACAACTCATAGGGTATGGTAGCACACCGGGTGAGAATCCACTCACTGGAAAGCCAAACTACTGGGTGATGCAACCAGCCTGGCTCAGATACCAGGGTAGCAATGAGGTGAGTGCCAGGCATACCTGGTTCAGCATGGCTCAAACAGATAGTGTAGTTCTTTCCTGGATACCTTTCGGATAGCATGGTGACCACTTGCAGCCCCCTTACCCTTAAATATGAATCTGACCCAAAGCCAGAAATGGTTTATATTGCAGTTTAATAAACACTTTGCATTTTGTTTTGTGACTTGAACAAAGGCCTTAAACTTTTATTTAGCGAATAACTCTTAATGACCTCACCCCCATAGGAAGAGATTCAGGCTTCTCTTAGCAGACAAATGTGAAATTCCCTGCACTCCATCACAGCACTTAAAGGCAGGTTGATAAGAAGTGGGAATAGCAGGGGTCAAGTGCTAGATCTCAAGTGATGAGATGGACTCAAAGAAAGGTTGTTTTTTTTTCCCCCTTTCAGCTTTCCTGCTGACTAATCAAAGGGAAAATATGGTTTTGAATTCCACCAAGATCCACTTGCTTTCCCACTTTTCCACAGGGAAAGTATGTGCTGTGGGGGCAGCAGGTTCTTATAGATGAACACAGGGAAGCAAGCAGATAAGAAAAACATTCCTTCCGATTTATGGAAAATGTACTTTTGAACCGCATTAGTTTCCCCCCATATAAATAAAGCAGTTCAAATGCCTCAAGAAAGATGAACCTGCCCAGACTGCTGGACACTTTAAGTATTACACTTACTTCTATGATATCCCCATACTTGGCACACTGTCATAAGTGAGAAAATGCCGATCTGCACCCCTTCCATCTCCAATAAAATACAGTATTATTACAGGAACATAAGGAGAGACCTGCTGGATCAGACCAAAGGCCTACTTAGTCCTGCATCTCTTTGTCAGTGGCCAAGCAGAAGCCTATGCAAAGGCTGCAAGCAGGACATGAGCACCACCACATTTTAACCATTTCAGATTCCCAGCACCTGGTATTCACAGACATACTGACGCTGATACTGGAGTACAATTGATAGCCTTATCCTACCACCATTTGTCTATAGCTCTTTTAAAGGCATCCAAGTCGGTGGCCATTACCACGTCTCGCAGTAGCGAATTCCTTAGTTCAACTATGTGCTATACAAATAAGTACTTTCTTTTCTTCTGTAGGAGCCAGTATGGCAGGAATGGGCTGCCCTCTTGATACAGGCATCACTGCAGATTACCTGGGCATGGATTGGGTGGTACAGGGTAGTCGTGAGAAGCAGGGCTATCTGGATGTAGCAGTGGAGTGAATCCAGTGTTTCCTCCAGTCACCCACACAGCCCTGACATCGCTGCTCCCCTGCCCAGTCCAGGTGAGCTGCAGCGATGTTGGTGTTGGGAGGACAGTCCCATCCCAGAACACCAGCCACTATTCCTCAAAACCTCAGTCTCTAGCAGCAGAGTTGAATCCAGGTGTATGCTCATATTATGAATCTGCACCTTCAGCTTCATTTAGAACAAGCCATCTCCTCAACTGTAAACACAAGAACCGTTCTCCAACAATGCCTCCAACTTGTCAGGATCCAGCTTTGGGGTCTATCCAGCCCATTATCATCTCCTGGCACAGGCCCAGCATCTGGACAGCCTCACCAGATTTAGATGATATGAACAAACAGAGCTGGTTTGTCATCCACATATAGGGTCCACCATGCCTGAAAGCTCCAGATGACTCCTTCCAGCAGCTTCACATTGATGTAAAAAGCGTAAGAGTACAAGGTAGGGATTCTCTGGGAACCCACAGACAACACAAGTTTCCCAGTGCTTCTCTTTGGAAACTTATCTTCAAGTAGGAGCTGAACCAGTGAATCGCCATGCTTCCCAATCTGAATTCCAGTGTTTGTAGTGGAACTCCCCAAATAGGCCCCTGAGGACTAAGCATTCTCAGCAGCGCTGAATGTTGAGGAGTAGGGCAAGGAATGCAATGGGCGTATCCTGGAAGAAGAAGGCATAGCTGGAACCCAGAACAGGGGCATTTTTACACTGCATAACCTGGCACTGCTTGTCTGGCCTGTACATACGGGGTTTAGAATTTCCTGAACATTTGGTCTTATATCAATCTCCACATAGATGTTCCGGCATGTTCTAAAAATAACAGAAATAAATCTTGGTTTGAGAAAACTGATGGCACTCAGTAAGGAGTCATAATTTTTCCTTAGCCATTTAGCTGGCTTGAAATGTCATGGATGCTTTAACAATTCACACAGCTAGACACAGCTCCAAGAGCTGTGTTGTTATTTGGCAAACCGATTGAGGCCAAGTGCATTCTCTGCTTGGTAGATCAAGGAATGATGTTGGGAGTCTGTTCCAAAGCAAGCTACAGCTCTGCTTTCACAGCTGGACATTAGAAGTGTCTTAGCTTGCCACTAAGAGAGATCCCAGCATGAGAGAAAGCAGTAAATATGGCTGAAATAAGAATCTGCCTCTATTCCCTAAAAGAATTACAGTATTCAGAAAGTGTTTTTATAAAACGACCCTTTTTTACACAAATACACAGCTTCACAGATTTCCACAAATGTAGGTTGTAAAAAAGAAGCTATCTGTAGATGTATTGTTTCTACCTTTTGCTTCCTACTTTCAGCTGATAGCCACTGTTCTGGATTTCAGGTTTCAAAATACAATGGAATCAATATTCCAACTTTCTTTTACTGAAAACCTCCAGGAAGGAGATCCCACAGCTCCCTTAAACTGCTCATTCTGCTGCTAAACTACTGTTCTCACCAATGTTTGATTTAAATCTACTTCCCAGTCATTTATTCCCATTGCTTCCATTCCTGTCCCGTGTGGATAGGGTGAGCACACCTTTCTCTTCATTGTGAGTACCTTTAAATATCTGAAAGCAGTCAACAAATTCTACCAACAGGAGAAGAGTCATGGATGAACAGTCTTGTTTTTCAGGATTATTGAAACTGTTAAAAATCACTAAACCTGACTACAATTAAAAAGAAACATACGACAGCTAACACAGGGTTTAAATATGTATGCAGATGCCAAAATATTACCTTTCTGTGACGGTGAAGGGAAGCCCTGATACACAGTGGATACAGTCTCATTTTAGTATTCAAATAAAAGCTATTATTACATCAATCCAGACTATGCATAAAATTCCATATGAAAACATTTAAAGTACATTAGATTTTTTGGTCAAGATGAAAAGACTAAAAAACCCAAGCAATCTATTCTAATTGGGTTCCCATGGTAACTGTACAATTGGGTTTTTCAATGTAACATCCCAAAGGCCCAATGCACACTTGTAAAATATACTTCAAACAGCCTGAATTGTTTTTACATTACAGCACTCCCAGGAAGATCAATTACTATACATCCCCACCCTAACTATTAGTGGCAGGAGATGTTAACACTATTGGCCATATTAACATATGTCATGTAAGAACCACCACGTATCACCATAATTATTTAAAAACTAAGCTGCACACTTTTAGATCCCTCAAACGTGTTTTAATATATAAAGCCAATACTAGCGGTCATGTTTACCAAACGTAAGAAATCAAGCCCAAATATATGCCAAGCAATTTTCCTTTTTATATTGATTTCAAGGATAAACAGAATCAATCATTAATAATTACATTATAAGATGACCCTGAGGGTTAATCATATTCTTAGAGATTCTCACTATGGAATTATCAACAACCACTAAATGGAGATAACTGAAAAGAATTCAAATCCACATTTTAAATATTAATGGCACCATATAAAAGAAAGCATATCCACTAACAGATGACTTTTATTTGCAATAATTATAGCAGCAATCTTCTTACCCCTCCAATTCAAGCGCATTTCTACCACCTAGCTCCAATTTCAGACAGCAACAGCTTAGGCAGTAACTATAAACCACACAAGACAATAAATACATTTGCACTTGCCCCATCTTAAACCCACTGGGTGCAATCTACGAAGTGCTGGTCCTATAGAACCCCGCTCTGTTTCTAACCATCCTTTTTATACTTCAGGAGCTTAGTGCCAGATAAAGCCAAAATATTTCACTTATTTTGCTGTTCAGGATGCTATTTGCACCCAGGAGACACTCTCACATAGCCCGGAAGGAGCAGGTAAGTCAACGGGACTAGTCATAAGTGTGCACAGTAGAATCTTTATGGTGAGATACCCACCCAGCTTTGAGTATTCATCTTTCCAAAGATTATTTGCTTCACAGGATAAACAGTTTTCTATCAGTAACAGCTTTATTTTCACATGCATTGTGCATGACTTTGTGAACATTCCCTTCAAAGATACTGTAGTAAAGTTGGCCAAGAAGTTGTACTGTCAGATGGCATTTTGTTGGTCTCTCTGAAGCCAAGTTCTCAGATATGCTCCCAGAATGTTTAATTGATTTCAGAATGTTTCAACTGTTTTTGAATGGGTTTTTTGTTTCTTTTTTAAAAAAAAAACCAAACAAACTTTTTGCTACTTATTTGTTTGCCACCCTGGGCTTGCTCAGAAGGGAAAGATACAAATTCAATTCAATAAATAATTATCATGAACAAGTTCAATGAAGTGTGAATTTGTGGCACTTCACTGGTTAAAAGAGATCTGGGCAATGGCTTCGTCTTATAAGTAGCTATACAGCAGGCATGTCCAACAAGTAGATCGTGATCTACCGGTAGATTACTGGACGTCTGTGGTAGATCACCGGTAGATCAGTGGCTCCCCCCAAAGAAGCTAAAAAACTTTGGCTCTCACCCCTAAAATGACCTGAACCACCAAAAACAGGAGTTTCCTTCCTAAAAAAAGCTCAACAACGTTGATCTGAACCCCCAAAAGGGGGTAGATTACTGCCAGTTTTTAACTCTGTGAGTAGATTGCAGTCTCTTGGAAGTTGGCCACCACTGCTATACAGTACTACTTATTTGACCTCTGCAAAAATAATGCTCTGCTCTAAACTTTGTGCTCAATATACTATCACTAAGATATGTTTTCTTCAGGGGGGTCTTGTTTGACACTTTACAGAGCAGTGGAAAAGTAATTCAAGAGCACCAAAGTCATTGTAAATAAATGCCACAGCAATACCCTGAATCTGAATGGTCCCCATACTGAAGATAATTATTTCATTGCTTGCATTTTATACTGATTGATCTAAATCACAGCAACACAATTTAAATATCATTATAATGGCAACTGATTCATCAGCACCATCATTTACAAGGCAGCATTAGTATGCTATTTACTAATAGGTATTGGTTGAAGGAAGTTTGTACATGCAATGAACAGTTTTCATAATGGAGGGCAGCAAGCAAGCAGTGGCACCCAGTAAGGATGAAACTGGAACTATTAACGTCATAAATTTTGTGGAGTCAGGGATAACCACTGAAGCGGACAAGTTCATTAATGACCCCAAATTATTCAGGGGGTGAAAACCGAAACAAACTACCGAAGCACCAGCAGCATCCTTCCAAACCAAGTGAGCAGAGAACAAAATGGCAAACTCATGTAGGACAGACAATCAGTGGTAGTTATCCTTGATACTTTCAGCTTTGGAGAGACCTTTTCAGACTTCCTAAACTTCCTAGGTTCATCCTAAATGTGTGCACAAAGTGAGATGCAGGATGCTTTGGGCTCCATTGTCTCCCAGCTAACTTTGTTCTTGTGGCACCATAACACTTTCATAATCTAAAATTACCCACAATTAAAATTGCTGAGAAACATGGCTACCTACTACACCAATTTTACAGGTTCCCCCTTCAAAAATTAGACCAGTTGTCTTATATTTCTGCCATATTCTCTCTTTTTTGCCAATCCAAATATCTTAAGAAGACTCTGTGAACTAGAGAACTGCACAATCTGTCAATAAAGTAAGCTTATTTTGAACTACTGTCCATATGACTCAATTTGTCAGTAAAAACTGCCACCAGCGCTGTGCTTGCAGAAAAATGTCCATAAATGCATTATTGCGACTGGCAGATCGATGTCTATAATAAAAACAAATAGATTTAACAAGTGCTTGCTTTTACGAGTTATGCTATTGGTAGAACGTGCATTCAGTTTCGCCCTTCGACTTCTGGGAATGGGCAATACAGACAGCACTGGATACTTTGCTGACTACACAAGTGTTGCAAACAGGAAATTATTCTAACACGGGAAATCTTTAAAAGTACATGATGCGTTCATAAACATAAAGTTTAGAATTTAAGCTATCACACATCTAGGATTTTTGTTCATTCTGTAAGTTTCTTCAAAACATGCAAATTTATCACTAATAACAGGCAGTACTTTCTTTCCAGCAAGAAACTGGAACTCGCTATAAAAGAGCTGCATTGTGCCCAGAAAGGCTCACTATTCTTGAGAATGGCGCAGAAAGGAACAGTATTTCTGCTCTGATCTGAAGCCACTGTCGTATAACCTCAAGTTTTTAACATGTGCAGTAGGGTGTCATCTTTTACATTAGTGGTCTCTAGGGTAGTGTAAGAAGTAGTTATGTATTGTTCAGACAGGGCAACATTCTTAACTGTATGATTACATATGCGGCAATGTTAACAAAACCCCTTTCTCTCTCGAACTTCATTTAGGCTGAAAATACACCTATTATATTGCTCCTTTTTTTTTTGCTACTGGAAATTAATGCAATTCCAAAATTTGCACTTTTAACAGGGCTGTTGAACACTAGCTGTATGTTTATCAAGAACACTCTTAACATTCTACCCAAAGCTCCCTAACAAATGAGCTTCTTAATGCCTTTCCAGGTCAGGCCCGGGTGTTTTGTGTTTAAGCAATCCCTGATAGCCTTCCCAGTGGGCATGAGCTTCTCCTTCAGGCTACTATCACTTTAGCGATGCCATTAACTGATTCTCTACATACGTTAAGCATTAAACAGTGGTGACAAGTTAATTACAGAGTTATCAGGAGATAAAGTAGCCAGGGTAACACAAGTTACAGTATAACTACTATAGCTTCCTATAGAGCATCTGTGCAGTTGCTGCATAAATGGTGTAATTAACTTGTCATGGATCAGGCTGCAGATAAAAGTTGCTGACGCTGGCTTGCAAGCACACCTACCTGGATTCATAAGCTACTCCAAAATCTTTAAAATATGTATTTATTTCAAAAGAAGGAATAATTGTGACCTATTAGCACACCATCAAAGTCTGCAAAGCTTTTGGCTAACTAGATAAAGACAATGAATAAACATGGGTTACAGGGCTGGAAAAACTACCTGCAGTGTGGGTGGTGTTCAACTACACTTTATTCAGCGAAAACCCACTGATATTAATGAACATGACTAAGCTATGTCCATTCATAGCAATGGGTCTACTCGGAATAAAACTTAGCAGAATGCCACCCAATACCTGGGTTACCTGAGCACTTGAAACTGCAATACTGGCAATTAACAAGTGTTTTTGAGCTTCCTAGATGATCAGTTATTTTAAAAATCTGGCATTGCTCCCAAAACATTTCAATTTCCACCCCCAAATGTCAATTTGTCCACCAGCTGATTACCTCTTAAGGTAACCTAGAGACAATGGTATCAACATTTACATTGCCATCACTTTTAAACTATTTGGGATAAACGTAGCTTGGTTTTCAATGAAATGCAGACCTGAGAAGGCTCTTTAATATAAATATATTTAGTTTTGGAAGAGTGAAGTAAGACTAATTTGGTTTCAGAGAACTTACTTGGCCTATTTCCTATTCAAACACAGCAAAATACAGTAGGAGCTGTTCTCACATCAAACTTGTATTCTTTTCCCTTAATACCTAATTCTGAACTGCTGGGGAACACATAAAGGCCATCCCATATACGTGTTAATTAACACAGAGAGGGTTATACAACTCTCTAGAGCAGAGTATCCAATTTGCAGCCCTCAGAACATTTGTTGTCCCCTCAGCCCTCGCGCTGCCTTCCCAAAGCCAAGTAAGCGAGGCGCTGGGATTTGGGAAGGAGACCTGAGGGCTCTGACAGGGTCCCAGAGTCTTCTCTCCTCTTTCCCAAAGCCTAGTGCTTTCCCAGCTTTGGGAAGGAGGTGGGAGGACTCTATGACCCCACCAGAGCCTCCTACCTCCTTCCCAAAGTCTAGTGCCTCACTTTGGGAAGCGTGAGGCCCGGAGGGGGTCAGATTTTGGCCTTGCTCCCCCCCCCTTGAAGGCATGACAAGGCTAGTGGGTTCCACGTCAAAGTACTCTTGCAGCCCACTTGATATGAAAAGTTGGAGCACCCTGCTCCAGAGTAATTATTCCGAATTCCCCCCCCCCCCCCGTACACAGACCACTTGAAAACTGCAGAGGGTCTTGGCAGACCACATAAATATGTTTACCTCTTGTAGAAATTTCAGCGTGCTGTGCTAGATGTCATGCACTTTTCAATGGTATTTTCAGACACATCATGGATCCCTTGAATGAAGCTCACAGACCACAGCTCGAGAATCCCTGTTCCAGAGAATATAAATATTTCGAAGTGGAGCTGTTGAGCACAAATACAAAAATGAAGGCTATTGCGATTAAAATGGCTTGTAGTGGCAGTGTATTAAAAAACATATGCAGAGGTGGGACTGACCATGTTTTATGGCATAACTATGTCACAGAAAGCACCTGTGTCATAGAGGCACATGGAGATTTTGGGCACGAGGCAGTAACTGATTTCAATAGAAGAGGGAGCATGATTACCCCTCCAGAATATTCACCAGGCTGAGGAAAAGAGGCAAGTGTGTGTGTGTTTATATATACATTTAAAAGGCTCGTTTGTTTTCTAAGCAACCCTGCTGGGCGCTTTTTATTAGGAAGTCAACTTTCAGAGCCGTTCTTTAAGTACAGCTCTCCTTTTGAGAATTCCCTCTTCGGGACGCCGCAGCTTGACATTACCCTCCCTCCACCAGAGAAACGCACAGCATGTTACAAAACCGCCGAGCTAAGCGGAGCTAAGAAAGGAAAACAAACAAGCCGAAAAAACCAACGGAAGCGCGTGGGAAAGGAGAGGGGTGAGGACCTTGGGTGGAATTGAACTGAAACCAAAACACTCGCTTAGAAAGGAGAGAGTTCCTCTTTGAACCGAGTGGAAATTTGTGGCGAGCCGAGAGGGGGAAAAAAACCCTTTGGGGTTGGACTTTCTCCTTCGCCGCACTTTCCCCTCGGTTGCACGCCACCCCCCTCGAGCCCGGGAGACTAATGCAAATTTCCAGCGAGGAAAAGCGAAGTGCCCAACTCATCCTGGTTATTCCTTTTATTACGCAAGCTTCCAGCCCCCGTATATAGGCCATTTCCCCCTCTTATCTCTGAATGCCGGATGCAACAGGGGGGGAAAGACACCTTGGCGCTTGGCAAAGGAATCCGAGCCACACGCACGCCGTGCACACGAGTTGTGGTTTTCGCTTTAAAGCACCAGAGAGGCAACGGTAGCGATACAAAGCATGTGGAGTTAAATCAGCGCTGCGTTTCTTTTCCCGCTCCTTTCTGGAGGGACACTTGTTCACACGTTCCCCCATCCCGTCAGGCTCTCACTGTTTCACCAGCTCAACAAACAAGTCCCTTGCTTGGGATACGAAGGGGCTCACCTGCAAGCACACAAAACCAACCGATGCAGGCTCTTATAAGGCACTTCTGGGCGGGAAAGAGAGACGAGCGAAAGTGCGGTATAGCGGGAGGCGGGACAAGAAGAGATTAGACAAAACTGGGGAGGGGGGGTAAACCCGGACTTGTTCTCTGGGTTTTAACAACTGAACAGGCCACTGTCCCGCGCCTGTGCCCAGACGCTGACTGCTCGGGGGTGGGGTGGGGTGTGGGTGTATGCTTTCCAACGACCCCCCCCCTTTTTTTTAGCACGCCCGCCGGTATAAAACAATCCCTAATCTGTCGGCCGACCAATGAGTGTCAAATGAGTGGAGGCAGAAGGCGTAGCCACCCGTAAAGCGAAACTGCAAATGTTAAGAGACACTGCAATCCTCTGTATTCAGCTGGCTGGGCGGGCGTGAGACCCCACAGAACCCGGTGCGACTTGCTCCCGAGTAAGCATGCATCGCTCCCCCCCCCCCACCCCGCCTGTCTTTTGGCAGCCGCCTTGGGAAGGGACGAGGCCTCATCTATTCCTCTGCAGTTTGCAACAGCTTGCATTGCAAAACTCAACAGTTCTAAGCTTCTCAGAGAGTAAACATGCCGCCTAGTTGCAGCTGTTGCTGCTACTGCACCTCCTTAAGCTGAAAACATAACCCCCGCTGGAAATGGCTTTATTTCTGAGTTGCATGCACAGAGAGCTGGAACTCCCCCGGCTGAGCTTCTGGTACACACACGCTTTGGCTAACCTGAAAGAGACGAAGTAGAACGGCCAGGTTTTCCTCCGCTGAACGGAAAGGGGCAAATGTGTTATACAAAGGTGGTTTGCCTTGTGGGAGTTGTAGTTGAAGCGGTGAAAGCCGAGCAGCTTATTTCCCATAGTGTAAACTACAATTCCCAGCATGCTCCACATACCTACTGCTCCCAACGCAGCGACTTCATTCCTCTACTCCAGGGGTGGCCACCTCCCAAGAGACTGCTGTCTACTCAACAGAGTTAAAAACTGGCAGTGATCTACCTCCTTTTGGGGGGTTCAGGTCAATTTTTAGGAAGGAGGAAGGCCCATTTTTGGGGGTTTCTGGTCAAAGTTGTTGAGTTTTTTCAGGGGGGAGGTGAAGTTTGAGCTTTTTTTTAGGGGAACCACGGTTGTTAAGCTTCTTTGGGGGTAGCCAATGATCTACCAGTGATCTACTGCAGACGTCCAGTGATCTACCAGTAGATCACGATCTACCTGTTGGACATGCCTGCTCTACTCTTTTTAGCTGTAGTTTGGGTGTGTGCTAGAATAAGTTTCCAGTTTATCGCATCTTATGTCTGACCAAGAAACCAAGCAGGCACTATAGAGAAGCTTAGAGGCTGCGCTTTTCCAAAAGCATATTTCCCAATAGGTTTGGGTAGGTACCACTGTGACTTGCGGGAGGTAGCCTGTTTATTCTCAGAGGCATTTTGCTATTTTGGTTCTGTTTTGGTATGTGATGTGAAATCCGGTTAGGGGGAGGTCCTTCATAATCAGCCATATGGGGCAGGGGTTATTAGACTGTGGTCATGTGCAGAGCAAAACTTTGTTACCTCTTAGTCCTTTTTCTTCTCGCTCTCTCTCTTTGACATAGCTTCTGTGCATGTACAGAGTTCGCAATTCAGAAATCTATTGTACCATTTGCATCTGTTGGCTAGATTATCATTTGAATAAGTTTGTTCTTGGTATGAGCTTTCTTGTGCATGCACACTTCTTCAGATCTGACCAAAGCTCATACCAAGCTCATACCAATCTGTTGGCTAGATTATCATTTGAATAAAGGAAGGGAAGGGTGAGGAGTAGATTTTGAAGAATAGGGTTAGATTTTAAACAGAAACCCAGCAATTTACGCTTTCACCAAGCCTGCAATAAAATTAGTCAAATTAAATTTCTGTTTGGTCAGTTTAAATCCATTTTCCTATATTATTTTTTTAAAAAAAAATTGTCCTAAGACATTTCTGACACATTTTATTTCCTGTTTCGTACTACTTAGGAAGTAGGCTTATAAATCTTAAACTTTAAATATATAGAACTTCAACATTCAGACAATCCAACCCTTTAAGCAGCATTAAGTTGGTCAAATTAAATTCCTGATGAAGTCTCAGCACTAATTAATCATGTTTACTGTACCAAATAAACATACCATACCCCAAGCAAAAGAAATTGGGAGCTAGATCTGCCCCTTTATCTGCAGGTTTTGGGGTACAGATTTCTATTTTAAAATGTTTCACAAATGTGGGTTATTATTTTGTGTGCTCCCCCTCTGGTCATTAGCAGAACAATACCTGCTCCCTTATATATGGGTAAAAATAGCCAGAGAGTCAGAATTCATAAATTTCAAATATATTCTTAGTAATTTCAGCCATGGGCAGACTAAATTCCCTGCCTTCCTCATGTATGGGAAAATGGCCAGAGGGTCAGAATTCATAAGATCTTTACTATTATTCTACTCGAGTATGAATTTGTAGGTGTTTAAACTTTGGATAGAATTTTGAAATCTGATTTTTTTATTATTATTATTCAAAATGCTTGTTATCACCAGCTCTGCTTCAAAACATCACTGCTTTCCCCTCTCACCCTTTAAAACTCTCTCTTCTAAACTCTAAAAACCAGTGGCGTTGCTAGCCTCTGCGCTGCTGGGGGCGGCGGCAGCGCAGAGGAACCCCCCTGGGGAGGGGCACGACGCGTGCGTCGTGACGTCATCATGACGTCACGACGCACATGGGTTCAGAAAGGGGGAATTTCCCCCTTTCCGAGGCTTTTTTTCGGCGGGGGGGTCGACTAGCGAGGAGGGCGTGACAAGCGTGACACCCTCCTCGCTAGTCGACCCCCCCCCGCCGAAAAAAAAGCGGCGGAAAGGGGGAAAAAGAAGCAGAGCCGGCGCTCTGCATTCAAGCCCCGGCTCTGCTTCCTTTCCCCGCCCCCCCGCGGGTTTTTTCGGGGGGGGTCGACTAGCGAGGAGGGGTGACAAGCGTGACACCCTCCCTCGCTGGTCGACCCCCCCCCGCCGAAAAAAAAGCAGCGGAAAGGGGAAAAAAGAAGCAGAGCCGGCGCTCTGCATTCAAGCCCCGGCTCTGCTTCCTTTCCCCGCTAGAAGTGATAGAAGTGATTTAAGAAACATAAAGTGAACCATTGTACAATTTTCCTAAAGCCTAGTGAACCAATTTATGGGAGTTAAGAATTAAAAGACCCACATAGGAAAGTGAGACGGGGGTACCTTTAGCAAACATTGCCCCCCCCCTTTTGCAGTTTCCTTGTTAAAGGAAGCTTACTCAGGAGTAGATTTACCTGTTCAAATACAGAAGTAATTGGGGGGGAAGAGGCAGAAACAAAGGGGAAAGAAACGTTTTCTAAGAAAAAGGGGAAATCCTGGCTGATCTTACAGCAATTGATATCAGCAGTGTTACAATATCCCTTCTGTCCAACCGAATCAAAGTTGAAACTGGACTCAGATAGACAATTGTTGGCTATGGAAGCTTCTACCTTTTAATAACATTTTTCCTAGAAGGGACACCATGTTTTCATAGTCATATAGTCATAATACTTCTAAGGATTCCTCAGAACAGCAACAATAACAACATCATTTCTCTCTCAATAGGATACCTACCTTAGGCTTAATGAAATATAATGGTACTGCATTTTAGCTTTGTGCTCAACTTGGCTGATCACAGCAGAAACATTAAGCTAACTTAACAACACATTCCAGAGTAGACTAGAACAGGACAGCAGACTAGCTCTCCCATAAACTCAAGTTTCAACAAAACATTTCCCATCAGGTACAAATTTCTTTCCTCTTAAGTTGCAAAGGGAAGGGGGGGCAATCCCCCTCTCAGAAACACAGGTAAACACATACACAGGATTTTCTTTTTCCTTTTCTTTCTACCACTTGGAGGAAGAATCTCCTTAGGAGCCTCTCTCGAATAATAAACATT
Organism: Lacerta agilis; assembly: GCF_009819535.1. Classification (NCBI taxonomy): domain Eukaryota; kingdom Metazoa; phylum Chordata; class Lepidosauria; order Squamata; family Lacertidae; genus Lacerta; species Lacerta agilis. The sequence continues at coordinate 38,496,033 of NC_046316.1, forward strand.
TACACACACCTCAGTTTCATATTAATAATAATAATTTATTATTTATATCCCGCCCATCTGGCTGAGTTTCCCCAGCCACTCTGGGCGGCTCCCAATCGAGTGTTAAACATGCTATGTTTAAGTTGATCAAGTCCAACATGGTTTCTTAAACTAAAATTTGAAGCAAGCTTGCAGTTTAGACTATGCGCACTTAAGAAGGGCAGTCTGATGGCCAATTTTAAAACACAAATCCCTTAAGATCCTCTAACATACAGGCTCTCAGACTGGATTTTTTGTAATTATTTCTGGTTGTATACCTGCCTCTCTTTTTTTTTTTTGAAGTTCACTGAAATACATAAGGAAAACAAAATGACAGAGACACAAGGAACAGGCTCACATACACTTAACAGACAACACACATGACAGACAACATGTAACATGTAAAACATATATTCCCATCCTTTAGTTAGTTATTGTAAGGAGTGGCTCGCTCCTGTTTGTTTCATTAAGCGAAGTTAGTAGGAAGGTCCCACATGAAGTGGGTTTTATGAGCCTCCTTGACCTCTTCAAACACCACCAGTTATCAACTGGCAGGGCTCACAACTCTTGGCTGACTGGGTACCCTTTTATATATGCATATTTTCTTAATTTTCTTAAAGGAGGACTAAAGGGAAAGTCTCCCCTGGATCCCTACCTTCAAAAGATCTATCCTGAGTGCGGCTGAGGGGACATGTGCCCCTCCCTTGCTTTCAGGGCCCACCTGCACAGCTGCCTAGGATAGAATGAGAAAGGGGTAGGTAAAGGGAATTGGTCTCTAAGTGGGAATATGCCGATATATATCCTTCCTGTCTCTTGATACCAATAATAATTCATAACAATTCTAGTGTCTCTATTCCAAGCCGTCTGGTTCCCTCCCCAGACCTTCCTTACTGTTCCTTTTCCACAAATGGGTGCAATCTACCACTCTGCCTTGTTCTGCCCCTCAGGCCAGTCCTGGCAACCGCCTACCTACCTATCATCACAAACTTGAGAAAAGGGGGACCCTACTGAATGCCCACTCAATGTGGTGCCAGATCGGGTGGCCCCTGGATAGAATTTTCGCTCCGGAATACCCCCCCCCTTGCTTTTGGAAGTGTGTTCACACATGGCATGCGTGTACATGGGCCTCGACCAGTGCAGCTGGGGTAAGGATAGAAAGACAGGTCCTTCCACCGCGGAAGTACGAAAAAAAAAGAGTTCTGGCCCCTTGCTTTTGACAGGGCACCCACTGCGGAGAGGTGGTTGTTTAGGCCGTCTCCCCGTCTTATGTTCAGTCCCCTACCAGGGCATGTGGCCAGAGTTTTTGGAGGGAAAGAGATAGAGCTCAGGACTCCCTTGTCGAGTCGAGCAAAGGTCCGCTGTGGTCTGGACCAAGAGAAAGGCAAGAAGTAATGACAGGTAAGAGGACAGAGAATTGTGGCCAGGAGTCACAACCCCTCTCCCACCAGTGCACTGGATTTTCACCTATACTCACGCGCCTTGCGCTGCGATCCAGGATCGATGAATAAGCCAGCTGGATCTTGCCTTGCTTCCCTGGCTGGTTCCTAAGAGACTTGCAAATTACCGCCCCTGAAGATGGCCGGGGGTCCAAAGGATCTTCCCAGGCAAATGGCCTGGTGCCGGCTGAAGATTTTGGGGGCCCCGGTCAGCAACATGGGAGAACCGCAAGTCCCTGTTCAGGCACCAGTTTGTTAGGGGAAATTATCCAGGTCCGAGGCTGCTCAGCCACCTAGCCGTCAGGCAAAGCCCGCGGGGTTCTGCGGAGGAAAAAAAAAGAGTCCAGCCATCAACGGAGCAAAGAACAGAGATCCTAGTTTAATTGCACAACAGGTTCAAGCCAAGACTGAACGTCGGAAACAGGGTGACATGAAGTTTTTAAAACTTCCCCCCACATCCCAAGATACAGTCCGGTAAAACATCATCAAACGTCACTTGAGCATCAGCACTACATCAATAAAGGGGGGGGGGAAGTTGGCTTGGGGTATGGTTGTTCGTTTGTGGTTGGCTGTGGTGATCTTTGGTTTCTTGTGTGAGTGGGGTTGGTGGGTATTTTGGGTCAGGTTAACCATATTGATTTGTGTGCTGTCGGTAGATTTTTGTCATTGTCTTGTTGGGCTGTGTATGTGATGAAGGGGAACCATACCGGGGTGAAGGTGTCTTCTTCAGTAATGTCTCACGAACACAGACTTACAAAATGTTATATGGAAAAATTCGAGAGAGACATTGTACTACCTTTGAAAATCTTAATAAAAATATATTTAAAAATAAATAATAAAGGGGGGGTTTAAACATAAGGTAATGGTTCAGGGCAAGATATTGAATGGGTGTTAAGTGTTGGAAAATCCATCTTGAGCACCTGATGGGAGTCGGAACAATAGTATCTTGGTTTGCATAGCCTGCCAAATGGCAAGTCCGGAGGAAAAACATTTGCCCAGCGATTTCTGAAAATCACCCATTGATGCTTACTGAGGTCGTCCTGCAGAGGCTGCAGAGCCAATGCATTTCCCTGATGGGTTCCCTTAAGGGCATCGCTCCGTACCCCAACAGTTTACTTGGGAGGAGACTTTGCTGAGGTGCCCCCCCCCATAATTTCCGTAACAGATGTATTTTACTTCGATTTCCTTCCTTTTACTTTGATAATTGACTTTGTGAAAAAAGAGAGCAATGAAGTTTAACAAGAGATTTTCATATGAAACCTGTAGAAATGTAAGTATTAGTATCACCATCAGTTTACTGGACGCCTGTACTTTAATTGCTTCCTACATTGTGAAATACAGGTGCTGATGTTATTTCTGGCATGAAAATAAGTGAGCAGAACACTTCCATCAGTTCAAGTTTGTATATCAGCTGTTGAAAGGTAAGAGAGCAAGGGCTTTTTGTTTTTTAAAGGGGGCAACCCTAATTAATAGTACTGTACAATCTTATAATGAAGGGCTGTTTGCTACTAGCCTTTCTTCTATAAAATAAAAAGTACATGGGCAGTTTTAAAAATACTGAAAAAATATATTGCAACTACTGGCAAGCAATAATGTTTACCAATTACCTTTGCCTAGCACAAATGAAAATGGGAGGTGTCAGCCACAGTACATTCCAGAAGGTGGACATGGCTTTTTGAAGCAGAGTTTTTCAAGACTCGATGGGCTTTGGTTTGCCTAAAGTTACGTACATTATATCATGTTGAGTGGGTGACCCAATTTGTTTTGTGTCAAAGTCTAATTCACTGAACGCATCATCTGTGTGTGTACTATCATCTGTGCGTGCACAGGCAGCTGTCTGAAATGTACACACCTCAGCTAGCTGGAGTATTGAAATCAGATGTTTTGAGGAAAAGCAAATCATAAACAGGAGTATTCTCAGAAGCTATGGGCTACAGATGGATTGTGGCTAACATAATTGTGTATTGGCTTCAACACTAATAGTGGGAACATATTGGAGCTGGAGTAAACAGTAATATGTATACAGCCTAACTCTGAATATGCTTAAGTAAACCGTGTTGGAAACGGGGACCAACTGCAGTTGCTCCATGATGAGGGGAAAGCACACCATATTCCAGGAATCAGACCTGGAATTGAAAACTTTACCGAGCTATGTCCTAGGCAGGGCAAAGTTTTCTTTATGGCTTGGGCCTGCATTTCTTCCTTTGCACACAAGAAGTCTTCATTTGAATGATCTGAGCTAAACAATAGTGTTGCACTCCACCCCGGAGACACCCCATTCACCAAGATGCAAGATTACAGGGGTTCCAGGTAGAAATCTAGCAAGTGAACCTTTCAGCCCCAAAGTCTGTTCAACCACCTCAGTTTTGTAGCGGGAGTCACGGTTCTGCCCTTCCAGGCCAGGTGGGAAATGCCTGCCAGGCAGGGAACAGGTCTTCCAGGACTTTCCAGCTAAGAATGAGAGCTGGAAAATCCCCATTCTAAACCTCAGCAGTGACCTCATGGGAGGCCTTTTGGAAGCCACTACTCTTGTGTTTCAGCCTATACCAATGCATAGAATAATAGTAGTGATCTACCTTGCATGTAAGGATGACTAGGATTGAGCTACATTGCAGTTGTGAGCTTCATTCAGGCTCTATAATTTAGCCAAATGATTAATTCAGCACTCACTATGGGTGACATGATTTTTGATGCAATTCAGAATAATGACAGGCGTGATTTTTTGCTTTGCTGAATGTAAAAGTCCATGTTAATCTTGGCTTCATTAAAAAAACACTGAGTTGGTAAATCAATGATTAAAATCAATGATTAAAAGCACAGAATAGTTTGTAAACAATTGTTTTTGAAATTTAGCAAATAATTTGCATCACTGAATAGTGAAGAGCGCTATCCATTATGTGATAGATATGGGAAACGTAGCACATTTCAGAATAACTTCAGGAAATTATTGGTACCATATATGCGCAAATATATAGAAGACTTATTTAATATTTTGGAACAAAGCAGATCACTTGCATCCTCTTTTTATATATGTGTGCAGCATGGTCTTCAACATGTCTACTCAGATGTCAAATTTTGCTCTTTAGCAATACAGGGATATAATAAGAATGTCAATAGTTCTTACTATTTATTTATATTTACTTATTTGTTTGTGTTATTTATATCTCACATTTCCCCACAGCTGAGAGTCATGGTGGTTTACAAAAATTAAAACATGGGTAAAACACAGAAAGCTAAAAAAAGTTTAAAATTTCTTAAAGTTTAACAGAATTAAAACAATATAAAAACAAATTATTACAATTGCATATATTAAAAGCAGCACAAACACTATAAAATGCTTTCCATAAAAACATTCAGTTCTCAAAAGCCTGTCAGCATAAAACAATATTCACCTGTGGGCAGAAGGACAATAAGGAGGGTGCCAGGCTAGTCTCTCTTGGGAGTTCCAAAGTCTGGGTGCAGCCAAATTTACATCCCCATCAAATTTCTTACATTTGTACCCATCTTTCATTCATGAGCACAGAGCATCTTTTTATCACGAATAACCTGGGCGGCTAATTAATCTGATAGATAGTGAGTTCCGTGTCTGAGCGAAGATTTGAGCTTTAGGTTTCCCACATCCAAACCCATCATCACTCACTGTTTCTAGATTGTATCTACATGATGCTATATTAGGCCAGGTTGAAAAGAGCAGCTAAACAAATTCTATAAGCCCAAGAGGAATTTCACCTGATTTTTTTCTACCAGTGAACCTCATCCTGCACGAGGCATTTTCAGAAACAGTTTAAAAATGGTCAGGGTGATAGGGTCATTTCTTCTAAGAACAATGCTCGCTAACATTTCCACTAGGCTAGCTCAAGCACCTTGCTGACCTATGTTATCTCTCCTCCTGTGTGACTCTTTGGATTCCAACCTATTCCATCTTTTTCTGGAACGCAAGTCCCACTTGTTCAATGGGGCTTACTCCCTAGGATGTATGTGTGGGTGAGAGATTTCAGCCTAAGGACCAAATAGTTATTAGTCTGGTAAAATACGCTTTTTTTCTGGTGGAAAATATAGATTATGTAACTCTGATAAATTCCACTATTTTTGTTCCTGTCACCAGTAAGAATTCCAACAATGCATTCTAATTCTTCATAGGCGTGTGCGGTTTTTTCCCTCCCCATCTTTCTCCTGTACAATAATAATTCTGGTCTTTATTCCAGTTTTAGTTTATAGGTTATGTTGTTCTTACATTTTACCTGTTTGTATTGATTAAACTAGTGACATTACCCTTGATTTACACTGAGTGGGAGACTAATCAGGCCATTTTCATTTCCTTTTGAAATTTTCTGCAAAAAAACCCAACAAACCAAATAAATAATGGTACCCACACAGAACAATCAATATATCTTTGTTTTGTTTGCCTGGGTAATGGAAGCTGTAGAAAGCTAACACTTGAGGCCCTCATAGCAGTTTTCTGGCAAAGGCCCCACTATGTGAAATTGGCTTGTTCTAGCTGGTTTTTCTTTTCTTGTTCTTTTGCAGGATTTACAAGGTATTCCATCAAGAAACCATAGACTCACAGCATATCTTTGCTTCACTCACAGCAGAAAGAATCGTTATTGAGTCCTGCAAGTTTTGTTTTCAGTATTTCTCTACCAGTCCTCTCTGTCACACCAAGAGCGCATTCTCAAATTATAATTGCACACAGACATTATTCTGTAAGGAAAACAAACACTGGCCCTGATCCAGCTTTAGATCCTTTTTACCTTTGAATCAGTTCTACTGAATGCAATGTGGCTTATATCTGAGTAGGCATGCATGTGTGTGCTGTCAATTAGCTTTCAGGACTAGTGGATCTAGATGGAGTGGACAAAGAGATGCAAAAGAACGCTGCGCTCTTACACCTTTAATAGCCATGTAGCACAGGGAATGGCTGTGTAGAAGCCCTTGTGATGTAAGCTACACCCGCTGAAATTCTATCTTCTACACAGCTATTGAAGGCACAGGAGCCCTGTCCTCTCTCACATCTGGCCAGTGGAGATGCACATCACATAAAGCTATCAGGTTGAATGGGTACCAAATACACACCGCAATGCATATCCCTATCTAAATGTGTATATCAGCTGGAACAGGTAGCCTTCCTCAGGGATCGTGTTGATTGAATCTGGAAAATCTTGTGGGGATCAGTATTAAAATAATCAAGTAGCTGTAGCACTGTCTACCTCTATAAAAGTTCACTAAAATATGATGCAGTAGACAGAGCTGATAAGACAGCTAGGAATCCAGTTTTCTTTTAATGCCATTAAAGAATGCTGATATTGCTTTGTAGATTTGTCTGTTTAACGCTTTCCTTGTTTAACTTCAGATCTCTTGTTGCAATAAATTTTTAGAACACAAAGTTAAAAATATATATGAAAAAACCCTGATCAGACCACTCATACACCTGGTTCCTTAGTATATAAAGGAAGCCCATGTACGATTCTAAATTTTAAATATATACTTTGACACAAATACCGGTACATGAATCAAGAAGCCACTATTAGGACTGACTTTCAGAAGTTTTTGTAAGTCAAGGTTCCCTCTCTCACCACCAGAGAGCTCTTGGTAATTATCTGCTGAACTTAATCAACTTCTCTCAAATGACTAACAGGCCAGTCCAAAGCATGTTTACTCAAGAGCAAGTCGTACTGACTCCCAGGTAAGGATGGATAGGATTGCAGTTTTGGGTTGTGCACAAATACATTTTCAGCGTTGACCATCCTTCCTGAGCCAATTGTTAGATTACATAAAATAGAGGGAGTAAGGCCTCTTTGCACCATTAGATGTGCACGGTTCAGCAAGAAAACAAACTGACATTGCTGTAGGGTGCTGGTGGTGAAAGAGCAGCCTTGCAGTGTTTTGTTGGGGGAAGAAACCATCTAGTAGGGAAGATAAGTGTAATTTAGTCAAAACAAAATAAAAAAATTCCTTCCAGTAGCACCTTAGAGACCAACTAAGTTTGTTCTTGGTATGAGCTTTCTTGTGCATGCACACTTCTTCAGATCTGACCAAAGCTCATACCAAGAACAAACTTAGTTTGGTCTCTAAGGTGCTACTGGAAGGAATTTTTTTTTTTTTTACTATGGCAGACCAACACGGCTACCTACCTGTAAGTGAAATTTAGGTTAGCCTAGAATTTACACTGGGCTTTTTGTACAGGTTAGCTTTAATTGCATTCCAAATTTGTGTGTTTTAAGATAGCAAACTGCCACTGGTTATTTATTATTAACACTAGGATTTAGAATTCACTTAGCATAATATAGCTCAAAATACAAAACAGTCATTTCCCCCAAGTTCAGGAGCACATTTGGCATAATATTCCCAACAGCAACTAAGCTTACTTCCTTATGAGAACAAAGGCTGGGACTGTTGCCAGCAGATTCCAGGTCGGTATTTAATAGTAACTGTTTACAAGAGTTGCATATTAAAGGTGGGAGATTTTTTGATACATAGATTTTTTTTATTAAAATCTCATTGGAATTGATTCCAAAGTATAAACTGAACACTTTTACTTCCTGTTTCTGAAAGGATCTCGTTTGTGACACATGTGTTATATATACACAGCCTTTGTGGTCACTTTGACCAAAGTGACCACATATAATATATAGAATGGCCAAGCAAAGAAGAGAAGGAAGAAGTTTGATTTTTTTTAAAAAAGAAAGAAAGAAAAGAAATAGTCTTTATTTTGTTTTTAAAATTTATAAATCACTTCTCTGCCAACAGGTGGTTTAAAATTTAGACCACCAAAGGAGTTGTCCAGATCAACGACATCTCCAAATTTCCTCTGTCATGCATGATATGAGTTTGATAGAAAGAACAGGTACTCTACTGAGCTCAGAGAGCAGAAGACGTAAAGAGGGTCAGCTAATGACTTTTTATTGGAACAATCTTGGTATCATCTTACTGACCTTGTGTGCATTACCAACCTAATGCACTGGCAAATGCTTTGCTAATCATGGTAAATCAACCATGCTTTGCTAATCATGGTAATCCAAGCTATAAGTAGCACAAGCGTCCAGAAGTGGTCCAAAATTGCATATGCATTCTGCCTGAAATTCACACATGCTATCCTTCCATTTGTACTTGTGTATGTATCTTAAATGTCCTGGCGGCATAGAAGGCATGTAAAAGGGGTATCATCCACATGAACATGGCTTCTGTTCATGATTTTCTGGACAAAAACCTAGTAACATCCCGTAAGACTGTGCATCACTTCTGCTATAGCTATAATAGTAAGTAAGATGAAGGAACAATGGTTCATGCTCCTATTTTTCCATGTGATTGTGGTGCTGTTAGATCAGAGGTTCTCCTCCAGCTTTATCATGACAAAGCTCACCAAGCCAATATTTAAAAGGCTTGAATGTTTTCCAAAAACAACAGGGCCGGAAAGGCAAAGTTGCAGTGGTCACTCCTTCCTTTCTCCTGTGTTTAAAGCAAGTGAATCAAAGGAAAACAGAGGAAATAGGTTCGCATGGGCCCACAGTATATAGATTGGCAGAAGGCTGCCAAACCGAGAAGAAAACGACAAGAAAGAAAGAAAAAAAAAGAGAGTTGCCAAACTCTGGCAGTCGACGCAAAGGTCTACTGTACTCTCTTGCACTGTTTGGAAGGCAGATGGAATCACAACCTGCCTCTTGGCCCATAACAATGGGAGCTTAAAGTGGCCAGTTTTCAAACGTACAAGCTGCTTAATAATCAGTCTTGTGGCATTTTGCACTCAACTTGTCAGATCTGGTAGTGTGTGCGTGTATTTATGTGTGTTTAATGGTACCACATGTATAGTTGTGCAGCTGTCAGGGTTTCTGTCAATGGTAACAATCAATGCACATTCCTTCCTGTCCTTAAACTATCGTGCCTGTTGGGCTTTTGGAGTTGTTTTCCTTTTGAAAGGCTTTGCAGGTGGAGGACGAGTGTGCTTATCCATGTTAACCTTCAGATAGTATTTATACTTTTTAAATGGGTGGGGAACCTTTTCCAACGTGAGGGCTACATTGTGGGCAACCTTCTGAGAGCTGCATGTTAGTGGTGGAAAGGGGAGCGAAGCAGGGGTGGAGGACAGCCAAAAATGTGGGTAAGCTGGGGAAACAGAGGCGACTCAAACCTTTGTATAATAGGGTGCATTCCACTTAGACCCAAGTCAGAGATCCATGCAGGCAAGTAAGCAGGAGGCATTACCACAGTTCAAAGCACTTGACGAGGGCATGGAACAGGCTGGTGAGGAGTCTGACATAGGGAGAGGGGATGTAGCCTGAAGAGAGTCCTGAGGGCCAGAAAGAGGGCCTGCAAGACCACATTCAGACCCTGGGTCTGAAGTTCTCCACTCGTGGGCTACATGTTCTCACAACAGTGCTGCATTCCCTTTTAAGACTCCTTTTAAAAAAAGAAAAAGAAAAACACCAATAAAGCAGCATTCGCTAACTCCCATTGGCAGACGACTCTGGGGTTGCGGCGCTCATCTCGCTTTACTGGCCGAGGGAGCTGACATTTGTCCGCAGTTTTCCCAGGTCATGTGGCCAGCATGACTAAGCCGCTTCTGGCAAAACCAGAGCAGCTGGAGCAGTACCTATTTGCACTTTGACATGCTTTCAAACTGCTAGGTTGGCAGGAGCTGGGACTGAGCAACAGGAACTCACCCCGTCGTGGGGATTCGAACTGTCAACCTTCTGATTGGCAAGCCCTAGACTCTGTGGTTTAGACCACAGTGCCACCCATGTCCCTTTTAGTTTGGGTGAAGGCTGTTGTAAAGAATGTGCCTTGCCCTCTGCGGCCCCAGAATAGGCAGGCAGCAGATTTCCCCTCCTCGTGTTATGTTACACCACATCATTTTTAAGACTGGCTCCAATAATTGGAAAACAAGGTGCTTTGTGACATCACAGAAATAGGTATTTCCCCCACCTACCTCAAACTGCTGGATAATATGAAGGCAGAGTGGGGAATTAAGATTTGTAGTTGCCCATTGTGATGTCAGGCAGATGTTTCGGTTGAAATGTTTGCTCCATTACGACTGTAAACAGAGAGTGGTTTGCAAAGTGCAATTTGGTATATTTTCCTGAAATAATAAATCTGCACTGGCACTTTTAATGTATAAATCCTATTGGAGTTAATGTGCACACTTTTGGGGTCAGAGAGGAGACAGCAATTATGCTTGGCAAGATTTGTTATCTCCTCTGCATTACCAAGAATCATTGAAAATAAATCTAGTCAATTCTGGTTGTTGTGGTGGTGGTTGTTTTAAAAAAGTTATGCTTTAAGAGTACCCCTCCTTCAAATCGAGCACATACTGCTGTCTGAGGAATGTAGCTACTTGAAGTGGGCACTAACATGCCTCTTGCATCAGTGGAAATGGATATTGCAATTGCTGTTTTGAAACATGTACTCAAATACATTGGGAGTTTTATACTATTTTTCAAACTGCCAGGTAGATAATGTCAGAATATTTCTGAAATGGGATACTAACATCAAGATATACTGCTCCAATCAGCAAGCATCAGGCAAAGTAGAGTATAAAACTATAGATATAGGAGACTACTAGCAAATTTCCATTTCCATTTCCTATGTCAACAGCTTCCCAACTTACCTAGTAGATTGTTTTATGTTTTCCAGGCAAATTCTCTATAGACCACATGCTCTATGTTCAACTCTGCATTCAGAACTGAAAAGAATTAGATATGCTGTAGTTTATGAAATGGATGTTTATGAAAGTACCCTTTGTTTCAATGGCTTCAAAACCTGACATGAATTCCAACTCTGACAGCATAATGAGAAAATAAGATGGTCATAGTAGTGTCCCAAATGTAACCTTAACTATTGAGGTTCTCTTGTTGAAAATGCAATTTTCTGTCTAGATGTTTATGAATGTCTTCAGTGTATCTTCTTTTGATAGGAGTTCCTTTTTCGCCCGTCTTTTACAATTCCGAAATATGAAGGGAGAAAGCTGCTGTGATATGCAAGATATAAATGCTGTGGGAGTTGCACCCTTTGGCCCAACAACCCCCCACCCCGTTGCATTACATTAGCTTGTCTTTCCTTGTGAAGAAACTGCATTTCAAGCTAACCGCTTTTGAGAAGGTGAAAAATAATATTTTAAAAGTAATCTAGCAGATTAATTTGCTGAAGATCATGGCTTTAAAAACAAACAAACAAACCCACACATTTCCCCAATTTATAGCACAATCACTTGTATGGCTACTAAAAAAAATCATCTCGATTGAGTTGAATGAGATTTACTCCCAGGTAAGTGAGCATAAGACTGCAGCCTAAGGATGCCTTCCAGTACCACACATTGTGGGAAAGCAGCTATAAAATGAATTACAGTGTTCAAGACTACGCCTTATGTTTATTCATAGCATATAGTTTTCATCTAACAGCACAAGGGTGAGAGTTTGCCACTAAATACTGTGCCATTCACACATTTCTTCTCACATTATAAACCTTAAAATACATTTTGCCTTGTTCTGGATTTCTTGTTTACATGTCTGTGAGGACAGTTTCTTGAAATTATTTATTTGCATTTCTAATCATGCATGCATGCATACAGACACACTAATAATAACAACACACTAATCTGAAGAAGTGTCTCTGAAGAAGTGTGCATGCACACGAAAGCTCATACCAAGAACAAACTTAGTTGGTCTCTAAGGTGCTACTGGAAAGAATTTTTTATTTTATTTTATTTTGACTATGGCAGACCAACACGGCAACACACTAATGGCGCATTGATATTATTGTACCACAGAGGAACTGCAAGTTTCTTCTTGTCAAGGAAGCAACTGTTACGAATCAGCTGAGTGAATTATTCCAATAAGGTTTGGGTTTGGATGGAAGAGGGACAATGGGGCCAGATAATCTTTGATGATCTGTGGCAAAATTGTAAGGCGCATCTGTTAGCGAAATTACAGGTAATGGCCCATGAAGGTTAAAAAATAGTTGGATACAATAACTTGCCCTTAACCACCATCATTCTAGCCAGAGGAAGGGGCAAGCGAAGGGAAAACAAAGGGACTGTGGCAGGGCAGAAGCGGGGACCTCTGTAAGGAAGCAATATCAAGGGAAGTAGGAATATCATTCTCTGAAGATCTAATACAGTGGTACCTTGGTTATCAAACTTAACCCATTCTGGAAGTCTGTTCCAAAACCAAGGCGCGTTTTCCCATAGAAAATAATGCAAAATGGATTAATCCGTTCCAGACTTTTAAAAACAACCCCGCAATTTAACATGAATTTTACTATCTAACGAGACCATTGATCCATAAAATGAAAGTAATAAACAATGTACTGAAGTCACACAGTCAATCAGTACAGGCGTACCTCGGGTTACGTCCGCTTTGGGTTACGTTTTTTCAGGTTACGTATTCCCGTAACCCGGAAGTGTTTTTCGCTGCTCGTGCGGTCTGCGCATGCGCAAAGCGTGAGATCGCGCTTTCACGCATGCATGATATCGCCGTTCGGGTTATGTACTTTTCGGGTTACGAACGGCACCCTGGAACCAATTAAGTATGTAACCTGAGGTACCACTGTAGTTGAATTGGGTTCCACACAGTCACAAAAACAAAAAAGCCGCAAAAACAAAAATGCAAAATAAATAGCAAAAACAAACAGCCCTCAGTGTAACACTCAAAACGGAAGCGTAACACTCAAATTGGAAGCGCAACACTCAAAACAGAAGTGTTGCACTCAAATCGGTAGCATAAGACTCAAAACAGAACATGTTCGGCTTCTGAAAAAAGTTTGCAAACCAGAACACTTACTTCCGGGTTTGCAGTGTTCAGGTTCCAAGTTGTTTTAGTACCAAGGCATTTGAGAGCCAAGGTGCCACTGTATAGGGTGGTGGATATGACTCTCTGTTGGCCTGCCAGCTGGCTCCAGCTATAATCAAGCCATGTATCTGAATACTCAAATATTTCAAAATACCACAGTCTGACTTCCTATCAGAAACTGAAACAGCCCCTGACACTTATTACCAGCCAGGGAAGTTGAGGTGATCATCACATTATGAATGAGGACCCAACAGATGTTGTTGGGCTACAACTCTCCTAATGCTGGCTTGGGCTAATGGAAGATGGAGTTCCAACATCAGAAGAAACACAGATTTCCCATCCCGGCTGTGTAGATTGACTGCAAGTGAACATGAAGCTACCAGCTGACAACATGAACCTGGAACCCAGTTGTCAAAATGGTTTGACATTTACATAAATGCATCCTACATTCAGATATTTGATTTAAGTGTGCATTAACTGGCTTCAGTGGTTTGTATCTGGTGTTAGTTGTTGTCATATTTGACACTGAAAAAAAGACATCTTCTGAAAATAAAAAAGCCAGAAACCCATATGATATTTAAGATAATGTTCTTTTTATAGACTTGTTCTCATTCTAGTCCTGTAAAACAGCAAGAGACTTTCCAAAATGCTCCAGGCTATAGAAAGCTGATATTACTCTTAATTGTTCCATAATGCCAGTATTCTACAGAGAAAATTAATAAAACATCAATGGACAGCAATAAAAAAGTCCAGAATCTTTTTTTTTTAAAGTATTATGGTTGACTGAAGAAAAATTGGGTCCATAGCTAATGAGAAGGAAAATGAATATGTTGTGAGGGGCAGAATGAAGCTTATTGTACTAATGGTTTTGATAAAAATGTGAACATGTAAGTAGGGGGAGAAAGGCAAAAGAACGCTTTGAAAATTATAGGAGCTTGCTGGTCATATAGAAAATAAAACTGTTTTTGACACATTGCATCTTCAGGACCCTATTTCCCGAAACCAGAATAAACTGATTGGCAGATCCATGTTGACCCACTATGTTCAGTGGAGCAGCTTACTCCCAGGTAAGTTTGCATACTTGCATAAGTCTATACTTGCAAACCTTATTTCATAGTTTAAACTTGCTTGTATCTTCAGTGTAGAGCTTTGCATATGCACTAAGTGCTGCATTGCTCTTCAGCACAGCAACTATAACATTCTGAATGACAGAAAAAATATATGCAAGGATAAACTTTTTATGAACTAAAAAAGTTAATTTGGATGAACTTGAACTGAACTGGCTCATTTTGTAAAGGGGTGAATTTGAAATGCAGCTAGTTCCTTTACGGATATAATGATCTTGAACTAGAATAAGTTCCTACCCAAGCACTGTGCATGATTAGCACTGATGTATAATGGTTCATTCAAGCAGACTGTCACGATTACTGTTTAATCTGCTATACTAAGGTCAGCACCAGCAGGGGACTGGGCACCTCAGGCTGAGCTCCTACTGCCCACCATTTATCCCAGCAGGCTGACAGCGGATTTTAGTATGCACATATCTCCACCCAAAGATAAGAAGGTGCACCCTTGTTCATCCTGACTCTAGGTGCTAGAATTATACTGCATGATTTGAATTATCTTCCACATGGTGACGTTTATGGCCTTGCTCATGAGCATCTGGCTTAGTGCGCATCTGCTGCACCATCCATGCCAGTCTCTTCATTTGCCTGAAATAGTAGCAACCTATGCATAACATTGTAGGGACACAGGGGGTGTTGTGGGTTAAACCACAGAGCCTAGGGCTTGCTGATCAGAAGGTTGGTGGTTTGAATCCCTGCGATGGGGTGAGCTCCCATTGCTCGGTCCCTGCTCCTGCCAACCTAGCACTTCGAAAGCACATCAAAGTGCAAGTAGATAAATAGGTACCGCTCCGGTGGATAGGTAAACGGCGTTTCTGTGCGCTGCTCTGGTTCGCCAGAAGCAGCTTTCTCATGCTGGCCACATGACTCGGATGCTGTACGCCAGCTCTCTCGGCCAGTAACCCAAGAAGAGCGCCGCAACCCCAGAGTTGGACATGACTGGACCTAATGGTCAGGGGTCCCTTTACCTTTTTATGCATAACATGGAAGCCTCTTTTGCTTCATCCTCGGGATGTTGACTGAGCTTGGGTGCATGGAAAAGGTGTTTCATGTCTGCAGGATGACTATATCACATGTAGTGTGGCTGCTGGATCAGTGTGAATTATTATTACCAGTAAAAATGGGTACATAAAGTATTTTTCCAACTGTAAAAATTACCGGCACCATCTCCTTCCCTACCCACCACTGCTGCATCTTTAAATATAAAATCACTCTTCTCACATATTTGTGTTTGATGTTATGTTTTTAAAGGAATATCCTGTCAATTCTGAAACAGACCTGTTTTATGTTGCCACCGAATTGCTTTGATCTCTAGATTAGAACTGATGAGCTGTAGCTTCCTTATTGCTGAAGGTTGCCAACAATTACTAATGTGTGTTTGCTTTGAGCTTATCAGAACTCTAAAAGAAAGAATAATGGCAACATGCTGCCCCCCCCCCCCACAGCATGAATATGGAGCAAAAGAAAATCAGTTTCCTTGTGTTTATTTTACTAGGATTCAGAATTGATTATTTGATGCTTGCAATAAACAACAGAAGCATGCATTCACAAAGCTGTAAATAGATAATTTGGAACCTATCTAGTCCTTAACAATGCAACCAAATGTGATTAAAATTATGGGTTTCACAGTTCCATTTCTACACCAAGACAATGCTAATTTCCCCATTTATAATATATACAGTATTGCATACAGTTTGCAGTGGTGAAGCCCCTGCTATCTATTGGCTAAGCTGGTGGTGTAATAGTGTGGAATGTTCACAAACGTTCCAACTTTTCAGGGAACAAAGATGTCAGATTGTTTGCAATCCATCTTTTGTAATGAAAGAAAAAGATTGAAGTAGGAACAGGAAAAGCTTTCTGGGGAGATAGAATAATGAGAAGTTCTGGGAACCAATACTAAAGGAGTATTGAGACAAAGCCTCACACAGGGGCTAGGAACAGGAAAAGCAGTACATCATTGGCAGCAAAGAAGTAGTTGTGCAAGGAAGGTTTGGAGCATTGGAGATTGTGAGTCAGAAAGCAGTGCATAGTGGTGCATGGTGCAAGGTCTACAGTTCAGACCTTGTCAGGTCAGTTGTAAAAACAACTGCATAGCATAAATCATGGCACTTTTGACTCTCACTTCAGTGTCAGGACATGGCGTAAATGTAATAATCAACATGCAATAATCAAAAGAAGTATTCTTTCATAAAACTGAAAATAAATAATTTGGAAGCTCTCTAGATGGCTGCTCCTGCCATCTGAAGCAATCCTAAGAGGGCATTTGTTGTTGTTGAATCGTTCAGTCATCCAGAGCACGCCAGGCACGCCTATCTTTCACTGCCTTCTGCAGTTTGGCCAAACTCATGCTAGTCGCTTCAAGAACACTGTCCAACCATCTCATCCTCTGTCGTCCCCTTCTCCTTGTGCCCTCCATCTTTCCCAACATCAGGGTCTTTTCTAGGGAGTCTTCTCTTCTCATGAGGTGGCCAAAGTACTGGAGCCTCAACTTCAGGATCTGTCCTTCCAGTGAGCACTCAGGGCTGATTTCTTTAGGGATGGATAAGTTTGATCTTTTTGCAGTCCATGGGACTCTCAAGAGTCTACTCCAGCACCATAATTCAAAAGCATCAATTCTTCGGCGAACAGTCTTCTTTATGGTCCAGCTCTCACTTCCATACATTACTACTGGGAAAACCATAGCTTTAACTATACGGACCTTTGTTGGCAAGCTGATGTCTCTGCTTTTTAAGATGCTGTCTAGGTTTGTCATTGCTTTCCTCCCAAGAAGCAGGCGTCTTTTAATTTTGTGACTGCTGTCACCATCTGCAGTGATCATGGAGCCCAAGAAAGTAAAATCTCTCACTGCCTCCATTTCTTCCCCTTCTATTTGCAACCAAAGCCCAAAAATAAAACAAAATTTGGTGGCAACAACAACTTCACATGTTTATTTTACCTAGTCAGATAATTCCACAGTTTCAGCCTTCCACCCAAATTTTTATTTGCAGTGCAATCCTGTACAGGTCTACTCAGAAGTGAGTTCAGTTGGGTTCACTCCCAGGTAAGTGCTAGAGGTAAGTACAGCCTTAACAACTCTTTAGCCAGAGTTCAGTTTAATTTCTGGTATTTTGTTCCTACCATTGTTGTGCATATGCATGAAACATTCATTTATACTAAAATTCCTGTATTATACATTCTAGGAGTCAAAACAGAATGCCAAATATTACTAATCTATATATCCTGTTATTTTTACACATTATTTCAAGGTCTGTGGTATGTAAAAAAAAAATATGAAAGCGCTTATGAGGACTTTTGTGGGTATTCTGTTTTGGGGTGGACATTTTGCCAAAGGAGGCATAATCTTTGACTTCGGGTTTGTGCTTTCTCTTGCCCAGTAGCTAAACCCACTCTCTTTCTCTGTCACCACCCAGCATATTTAGTCCATAGAGACTCCACTGTCTCATCCAGTTTCCTAATTTATACTGAGGGAGAAATTTGCAACGGGAATAGCTGGCGGTCCTTGATATCAATCCTGTGAAGAAAGGGGATGTTGGTGAAGTTGGCATAATGTTGCTGATAGCTTTTTAAAAATTAACCTATTCCCCTCAGAGGTAGCTGAGCCACTTTTTTTAAAAGATTAATTACTACTCAGATTCACTAGTGTATTGCAGGGATATTATGAAGTAAATAATATGGCACGTTGGGGCGAATCCTAAATTACTTATCCCAGGCCAACTATTATGACAGAAGAAACTCTTGTTTCTAAACAAGTCATGTTAGTTCATGGAAGTAAAAAAACAACAACACAAAACCATACACACAAAAGTGCTATCTTTTAGCAGGAATCTTTTGAGATCCATCTGATAGCGATTGCACTGTGGCAAAAGATTAACCTCTTGAAACATGTTTTACTCTATCACACTAATTAAACCCTTCCATTCTTAGGGGGATAAGGTGCCGTTCTTTAATTTTAATTGTTCTTAGAGCACATCTGCGACTTTTTTGTTGTGGTTGTTATCGTCATTCCCTCGCAGCTAACACTTGGAGCACAGGGAATTTTTGTGGAACGAGTAGTCCAGCAGCTGTACAGCAAAGGAAGAAGAAGAGCTGTGACGAGGAGGCTAAGCTCTAAGCAGGCCTTGCTCATTGATTTTCTGGGTGACCTTGCTCAAGCTTCTTCACCTCCTCATGCCTCAGTCAGCTCAGCTGGAAAATTGGGTAAATAGCGGGGAGTATTGGGGGAGAAGGGGGGAAAAACATCTTGGAGTTTGAAACTGAAATCTCCCTGTTAACTCCCCCTCCTCCCTCCAAAGTGAGTGCAGTCATTTTACACAGATGTAATTGCTTGTGCACTGCACACCAATCATTTTCTTGAGTTTCATGGCACAAGGGCTGACATTCCGTGACATGTTAAAGACCCATGCAGTCCTGTGCATTCTCTGTGATAATTGCCTTTTTTCTGCGCTGAAGTTTTATATCACATAGCACACGTTAATGGGGCTACGTCCACTTCCGTATTCTCTAATCAAAAGGGCAATGATTAATAACAAATGTAGAATCATAGAATTGTAGGGTTGGAAGGGACCCGAGGATCATCTAGTCCAGGCTTTCTCAAACTCGGCCCTCCAGATGTTTTGAGACTACAATTACCATCATCCCTGACCACTGGTCCTGCTAGCTAGGGATCATGGGAGTTGTAGGCCAAAAACATCTGGAGGGCCAAGTTTGAGGAAGCCTGATCTAGTCTAAGCCCCTGCAATGCAGGAATCTCAACTTGATCATACATGGCCGATGGCCATCCAACCACTGCTTCAAAACCTCCAAGGAAGGAGGGTCCACCACTTCTTGTGGGTGTCTGTCCCACTGTTGAACAGCTCTTGCTGTCAGAAAGTTCTTTGTGATGTTTAGTTAGAATCTCCTTTCTTTAACTTGAACCCATTGGTTCAAGTCCTGCCCTCCAGAGCAG
Source organism: Lacerta agilis (assembly GCF_009819535.1). Classification (NCBI taxonomy): domain Eukaryota; kingdom Metazoa; phylum Chordata; class Lepidosauria; order Squamata; family Lacertidae; genus Lacerta; species Lacerta agilis. Next base: position 38,515,336 of record NC_046316.1, read on the forward strand.
GAGAAAAAACAAGCTTGTTCCATCCTCCACGCGACAGCCCTTTAGATTTTTGAAGATGGCTATCATATCTCCTCTCAGTCTCCTCTTTAACAGGCTAAACATACACAATTATGTCAACCATTCCTCATAAGCAGTGCTTTTTTTCTGAGGCTACTCAAGAGTATGCAGTACCAGCATCTCTTTTTTTCAAATGTTTAAAGTGTGGCACTTATTTTAACAACTTAATGCTGAGTACCAGCACCATTTTTTCCAAAACAAAACAAAACTAGAAACAAAACACTACTATTAAAACTTGGTTTCCAGACCCTTTATTATCTTGGTTGCCCTTATCTGCACATGTTCAAGCTTGTCAATATCCTTCTTTAATTGTGGACACAGTATTCTAGGTATGGTCTGCCAAGGCAGAACAGAGCAGAACTATTACTTCGATTGATCTGGATGCTATACTTCTGTTGATGCAGCCTAGAATAAACTGCTGCATCACAATTTTGACTCATGTTGATCTTACAGTTTACTAAGACCCCTAGATCCTTTTCATAGGTACTACTAGCAGTACAGGTGCCATCCATCTTATATCTAAACAACAACAGCAATTGTTGTTGTTGGTATTATTTTACTAACTGAAGAAATGAATTAGGACTAAAGATCTCCATGTGTGCTTCACACAAAAATAATATATGCTAAAACATGCCAACAGTGTGTGAACCAAGGATTCCCAAACTGTGGTCCCTGGACCACCAGTGATCCATGAGCTTCAGGTGGTCCGTGGTGTACTTGTAAAAATACAAATCATACAGTATCTAGAACAGTGAATTACAACAGGCAGAAAAATAATTTTGTCAACCCTGGCTACCACTTTACTGGATATTGTTGTTACTGTTGTTGCATTGTAATGTTTTATTGTGTAAACCCCATGGGATTATCACTATTTTTTTAATGAACAGTATATAAATTACCTAAAGAATACTGGATAATTATTTTGTTAGGTGACAATTTTAAGTGATCATCCCAGAGCAAGTTCTTCGTATCCATTCATAAAAATAAAAGTTCCAGCTAGGCCCAAAGATTTGTCACAGCTAGTATTTCAGTTTCAAAATAAAGGGGGGGGGAAATATTTGTTATACTTTTCCATCTATAAGATCCACCCCTATTTTTGGTACTCAGTTTTGAAAATGAGGGGAGATGGCCCAAAGTTGTTGAGCTTCTCCCCCCCCCCCCCACACACAGCTGCAGGCAGGAAACACTTCCTAGATCATTTCCCGCACGCAGTGGCATCGGGGGAAGTTGCGTTCCCACCAACCGGCTGGCTGGTGGGCGCGCCACCTCTTTCCCCTCCCCCATGCCACTACCCGTGTATTGGACGAACCCAGTTTTTTGACAAGATATTTTTAGTCAAAAAACCTTGTCTAATTCACGGGAAAATATGGTAGATACAAGGACATTTAATGGCTTGTGGAAAACCACTCAACCAGCCATGACTGGTGTGTATATTTCAGGTAGTCCCTTATTAGCTCCATCCTCTTGCTAATTTCATAGTATTTGTATTGGGCAAAAGCCAGCACCCCCAGTTTGTGTCGATGCATTTATATTACAAAGGGCCTGCATATCTGACCTGCTTGACTTGGGGAAATGCACATTTCCTCTTCCTATAAATTATAAAATATTTCTCTTCCATCTACAACCTGCCTTTCATTTTCTTCCTATATTTGGGGCAGGAGATCGTGTCTGCTGAAGGCTAACTTTATATGCATGTCAAATAGCGTATTTTTTATGAAGTTAATGCCTAGATAATTATGGGATAAATCACACTCTTAAGTGCCTCTGTTTTTCTTAGAAAATTATGGGGATGAAATAACACCAAATGTATTAAATTAAAGGTTCATACGCTGAGGCAGATTTTCTACAAGCATAGTGACTTCCAAGCCATTGTGGTTTAAAGTGAGTCCCACATTGCAAATTGGGGAATGGGGGGGGGGGAGGGACAACTCCTGTTTTCTCCAAAGGAACCTCTTCTGCAATGCAGTTAGCAGGCACTGGGGGTTCAATCTGGGTTGAGAACCTGGCATGGGCTCAGGGGCAGCAGGTAAGATCTACTACCCATTCACCCCACACTGTGGTCATGAGCCACACTGGGTACCCAGCACCTGCCATTTGCATTGCCAAAAACGATCCATTCATTTCAGCCAGCAGGACTCTCAACTGAAGCCCTGTGCAAAGCCTTCCACTTGTGGAACATGGCTTCCCCCATCTCCTCCTCGTTTGCATCTTCCAAAATTGGCTCGGGGGGGGGGGGATAAGGGAACCCCCAGAACATTGCAAGGGGGGGAGTGAGGAGGGATGTTCGGTGTGGCATGCTGAAATGCTTGTGCAGACAGAATGTTTGGCACAGGGTGATGTTGAATTTTTACCTAGGGATTTTACCTCCCACTGTCCACTCTAGCCCTTACGTGGATTAGGCCTGCAGTTTGCTGCTTTTCTGTGTTGGCTGGAGAAGAAGAAATGCCAGTATGCAAGTTGAGAGGAAGAAGGGTGTGGGGCTGTGAAGGAGAAACCAGCTGGGGGACTAAATGGCAAGCATCTGAGGGCCACTTCTCCATCCCCTTCTTTAAAGGATTGCCAGGATGATCACAATATTAATGCCCACTGGACTGTGGATTCTTCTGCAAGGATCTGGGATTGGTCAAAACGCCAGCATATGAATGGCATTTTGCTTCATGTAGAATGCAAAGGGCGTAATTCCTTCTTTAGGGTCCTTTTGTGTGGAGGGGAGCGATATTTATTGGGATTAAGAATTTTTTATTTTGTTTGAGTACCTCTTCCAGGTAAGTCAACAACTTTTCTGTTGCATTTCTGTGAGGCCTAAACTTCTGAATCCACCCTACATCTCATCTAATTACTTGGATGCAACAATAATTTCCTCCTATTGCCAATACAATGTAAAATGAATTAGTGGTCTCTCCCCCCACCCCCCCACCCCTCAAGTGTATTTCATCACAATAAAATAACTTGCTATTTCCTATTTGCTATTAGAATGCAATCCTAAAAAATAAAAATCTTACACTGTAGAGCATTGTTTTAGATTTTATTTCTCTTTATTGGTCTTGCATATTTCCCTTTTGTCACCATTCCACAAGACACTTTGAAACACTCTCTAATCACTTGGAGCCGTAAATCCTTGGTATCATAAAACCATGAAAGCAAAAGATGAAACAATTCCCGATTAGGTCATCTAGCCCATCTTTTTGCCAATTCAAGATTGCTCCATGGATCTGGGCAGTTCACATGGCCAGGATAGACTTCCTGAACTGACGTGAGAGTCACAATGCTATCTCAGACCACTGATACTTGGAACAAAACTCAGACTTTGCTTCTTTATAAACTGATAGAGGTCCTCTTTCATGTTCATGTCTCACCAGAAAGGAAAATATATCACACACAACATATTGCTAGTGACTGATTCTGCACAATTTCAAGACACTGGTTTCCATTCTGCACACAATTAGGCTGCTTACATCCCTTGAAGATCAATGAAATTTAAGTAGCCCAACTATGGGCAGGACTGTGGGTATTTCTAAGCTACATCAAAGGATAATAAAATAAATCATCCTGTAATTCTGTTGGTTCTGAATCTGTGACATTGATGTTCACCCTAATTACAATATTTACCAACATTAATATCTAATTTTGTTGCTTTTTTGTTGTTTTCGTTAGCATCTTAAACTATGTTTTAATGATATATCGGCTAGACTAATAAAACCCAGTGTGTGCCTCATTCAAGTCAGTTGTAAAACTTCTTTAAAAATTTTTTTTGCCTGGAACAGATCATGATGCAAACAGAAGATTAGAGGAGGTGAAAATATAATTGACCTAATTTTGCAGTGATAATAACAGGGAAGCATGGTCTAATCATGCTCAGTTTCTTGGTTCATCCCAATCTAACAGTTCCTTCTAGTCTGTTTGCAAAATACTTCCCTTCCACCTGCTGGGATATTCTGCTATATATGTTAATAGCGCTGAGAATTGCCGTGAAGGCAGTCCTGTTTGTTGTTCAATTAGGCTAAAACCAGTGAGGTTTTAGTGCTCTTGTCGTTCTTTTCAACGTGTGGGTGCCTTCCCCCCACCCCCTTCAAAATTTAGCATTACCTTCATCACAGTAAAAAGTGTTTCTTTTAAATCTGGAACAAAGAAGTAACACAGCAAATTGAAACGATGTAGATGTAACTACAAAAGAGCACATTTTCCCTATGTGCATTTGTAATTCCTACCCAGTTTAGATGAATCTCATTATGCATTCAGAATAAAAAAATGAAAATATACATAATGGACATGTACATGAGGTAGCATTTCTTCAGGATTCAGAGATCACACAATTATTTTCCTAAATATGACTTATTTATTAATAACATTTATTAAATTTACAACCCCCCTTCCTCACAAAGCAGCCCACGGCAGCCAATAGGACAGGAACCTATCTGAACTCAGTGCACCACTTACAAACTGGTAATATTAATGATTATTTTTTTGTTTACTGCATTGGTATTCTTCTACTCACCCCTTTAGCAAGGAACCTCAATCTGTGAGATCCTTATTTGTTGTTGTTGTTCAGTCAGTCAGTCGTGTCCGACTCTTCGTGACCCCATGGACCAGAGCACGCCAGGCACGCCTATCCTTCACTGCCTCTCGCAGTTTGGCCAAACTCATGTTAGTAGCTTCGAGAACACTGTCCAACCATCTCATCCCCTGTCGTCCCCTTCTCCTTGTGCCCACCATCTTTCCTGACATCAGGGTCTTTTCTAGGGAGTCTTCCCTTCTCATGAGGTGGCCAAAGTACTGGAGCCTCAACTTCAGGATATGTCCTTCTAGTGAGCACTCAGGGCTGATTTCTTCTTGCAGTCCTCCCATTAAGGTACTTGCTTGACCCAGATCTGATTAGCTTTTTACAGAAAGCATTTTCAGACTATTTTCCATTAATAGTGTAGTGCCAGCATCTGGCCTCCAATTCCTCACAAGTTCCCACTGCTAAAAAGGCTTCAATTTTTCTGCTTTGTTCTCAGGACACTTTAGAATTTTGGTAGGTGTCCATTTTTGAGCTTGCTTTATCCTGGGCTGGCCAAGTGTGATGGACCCAGGAAGTCTGCTCTCGGGGCCCGTTTATGAGGCAAGGTGAGGCAACCTCCTTGGGCAGCAGTTCCTGCCTCCAAGGAACGCATTGCATGTAACCCTAACCCTCCCCCTGTTCCCAATGTAAATCTTCACTCTCCTCTTCTTCTTCGGTGGGACGTGCCATTTTGTGGTTGGCCTCAGGTTTCAAAATATCTTGGGCCAGCCCTGTCTGTGCTCAAGCAAAATGGTTCAGAACATGAACTATGGACCGGAAGCCCCCATTGTGCATGTTCGCCTTTGGTGAGTTGTTGTCTCTCATTCTTGGGAGTGGGGGGGGGACCTCTCTCTTTTATCTAATTTTGGGAACAACAGGACTGGCCTACCTTATAGGGGTGTTGCAAGGATTTCAAGATTATGTCGAGCACTTCGAACACTTCGGAAAAGCGGTATATAAGCAATTATTATGTGTGAGAGATCCATTCCAGTAAACGTGTCTCCAGCACTCAGCTTCCCTCATCCTGAGAAAGCTTCATGTTCACCTCAGGGTGCCTTCCCCTGGACTTCATTGAAGTATGGTCACCCAGGAAGGCAGCAGAGTGCAGATTACTGGTGAAATAATGTGTATGAGAAAAGGAGAGTCTCAAGAGTAAAGTATGCAGAAGAAAATGCCTGCACCCCACCCATGAGAATTTCACTGAAATTTACTCTCCCCTTAGATAACTTTTGGATGAAGTTTATTTTCTCTTTAATTTATAGAGAGAGATTTATTTATTTTTTGCGGCGGCGGGAATGCAGGAGAAATTTATTTTTGGCATGCCACCAGTGAATATTAGTATTCTTTTAAAGTGTTAATTTGGGGGTAGTGTAAGGTAGCCACCGTTATCTATCTATCTATCTATCTATCTATCTATCTATCTATCTATCTATCTATCTCCCTAGAACCGGCATTTTATTGGTAAGTATTGTCCAAATGTTGTATCAATTAATACAACTTTTCTTCCTCCTTTGGTAGGTTTTGAAAGCACCAGAGCCATAAAAATCTTCCACCCCACAAGCATTTTCCTGCCATGGCTTTTTATTTGCAGCTGTATTACAGAATTCCGTCACAAGCTTATCATGGCTATAATTAAAATTCTGTGCAAAGCAACCTGAAGATCATCAGATTCCAGACATTCATATAAAATCTGTTGCTATGGGAGCTAGTATTGAATGGTGAGGTAAAGGGGGTGGGGGGTGTAAATCCGTAATGTTACATTATGTTTGCCCTGTTCCCACTGGAAGGGCCCTTAAAATAAAGTCGCCTTTTATCTTTGCTTTCTGAATAAACATAAAACTGGATTTTTAGCGCAAAATCCTGATTTCAAGGTTATTGATGCCAGACTAAATTAATACAGTCTGTGCGATAGCATACAAAATCCTCAGCAAAGCCAGGGATACTCCTGTCTTTTGAATGCTTGACATTTGTTTTTCATCATGAACTTAAAGGTCACCAGCTACAGATGAATCAGGATACCTGCCTGAGTTTACATTTACATGCATTTTATTTTATTCCCATGTGCACTCTTTTTTTTGTGTGTGAAATCCATCACTCAGATAAAACTGTATCCTCTTATTATCTAGACTGGATAAGCTAGAAGAGTTGTCAACATACTGCCTTTAAGAACAAACAAGAGTTATTTTTTCCCCTCCCAGTCCTCTATAGGACAGAGTGGTACGCAATATACTCCAGACTATTGCTTTTTCTCTTGTTCTCATCGCTCCAGCTAAACAATTCTATTCACTGGCACTTAGCTTTGCTCAATACAATTGATGGAGGAGGGGTGGGGTGGGGTGGGAGAAATCACAATGAATACTCATTTATGGTGCAGTAATAAAGGTACACAACTATTTAGACATATACCCCAATTGATCAGCACACTCTAGACAAAAACAGTACAGCAAAATACAATTAGAATATATCAGAAGCGCTGGCACTATTTTGAATTCCAATGCGAGTTTCTACACAAACAGAATCCATTAAGACATAAGGCAGGATCCTGGAGTTTATACAGATTCAAACCGAGATAAATATTGCATAATACAGAAAGTGCTCTGCCCTTTTCCACATGTAAGATCATTCTATCCCCTCCTTCTAGTTTCAGCTAGACATGTGACCCATCCCACTTTATAGTTTCTTTCTCCCTCCACCCTTTTTTTTTTTAGCAAAACCAAATAACTAACACACACACACACACACACACACACCTATATACACACAAAAAATACCTGTGGAGCTGATTGAGCATGATGCATTCATTTCCCTTGATTTTGTAGTGAGGGAAAAGGCTAGCATGAATAATTCAAAAATAATGCTGAGACTGTTAAGATTTAGTACTGGAGAGGTCATTGCAGTTGGGAGAATGAGCTAGGAGACTATTACTATTCCACGATCTTTGAATCTCAAGGTGACATCATTATTATTTCTCTATACTATAATGTGGTGCTGCAACCAACTTATTGCAGTGTTTCTCTTGTAGGGTAGAAAGATCAATTACATACAGACCTCAAAATGTGAACTATAAGCATAGCATCCAATAAAACTGTCATTAACAGTCACCACAATTTTAGCTGCATGCTTCCAGGTCAAGCTGTTTTAAAAATGATAACTGACATTGAAAGGTTGAATAAAGAGCACTCATCCTAAAGGGAACAATTTTTTAAGCCAAATAAGCGCTTTCATGTACGCGTAATGTTAATCCTTTTCTGGACTAATTTTTAAAAACAGATTTTACGGATGTAATACATTGATAGCAGAAGTTCACAGTATGCTTTGGGGTGGGGGAAGCAACCACCACGATTCTGCAACTTTATGACTTTCAGGTATGGTAGAACCCAGAAAAATCATTCTCTACTGTATGTTTCTTAAGCCACTTTAGCAACTTAAAATACAAGGTCATTTCTGCCTACGATGCTTCAAGTTGTGTTTGATGTTGCTGTATACACCAGAAAGGGGGAGGGATATTTTCACCCAGTGTACATTACCTGTTTGGTTGCCCTATACCTGCAAACTGCACCCCTCAGCTCCTCCTGTTCATGAAGTTGTCATCAGAGCATGCAAAATGGCTCTCTCAAAAGTACACACATCAGCTCAACTGCAAAGTGAATGTGACTTACATCTTCAAGTCGGGCGGAAGCTGGTTTGAGGAAAAATGCATTGAACCACAGTATTTCTCAAGAAGCTACAGAATATCTATGGATCATAAGTTCCGCCAGACTCAGCGGAGCTTACACCTGAGTACAAATTTATCCCATTGCAAAAGTAGCCATTTTCAGCACTACCGGTAAATAGAAAGTGATAGGGGAATAAAACTTCTACACCAGGAGTGCAACTCAAAGCTTTGTTGAGGCTTTACTTGTGTGCACAGTGTGGTGTAGTGGTTAAGAGCGGTAGACTCATAATCTGGTGAACCGGGTTCGTGTCTCCGCTCCTCCACATGCAGCTGCTGGGTGACCTTGGGCTAGTCACACTTCTTTGAAGTCTCTCAGCCCCACCCACCTCACAGAGTGTTTGTTGTGGGGGAGGAAGGGAAAGGAGAATGTTAGCCGCTTTGAGACTCCTTTGGGTAGTGATAAAGCGGGATATCAAATCCAAACTCCTCCTCTTCTTCTTCTTCTTCTTCTTCTTCTTCTTCTTCTTCTTCTTCTTCTTCTTCTTCTTCTTCTTCTTCTTCTTCTTCTTCTTCTTCGTGATCTCTTAACATGGATGCTTATGCACATACAGAAACTGCTCATCACTTGAGGTTCCAAGTATACATCAGAGCCCCTCTAGCAGGATTTAGGAAAGTTACCAAATCATTTTAAGCTATTTGGACTTATCATGAAGAATATAACAAAATAATGTTTATGTGCATTCCCCATGAAACATGTATCTGTTTCAGCTTTCCCAGTTGCTGCATTTGATATCCACCTGATTCCTAAACTCACACAAATGTGTGTGTGCGTGTGTGTGCGCACGTACATACACACACACACACAGCCACTTCCCCTGTATGAAACACTAGAGTTATTGGAAATATTACAATCCTAATTAGGATCCCCCTTCCAACTAGTACCTTGCCAACAGGGATGGCAGAGATGGATTGGGGGTAGCACAACTGGTTCCCCTGCACTGGGTGCTGAGCTGAGGGGGGTGTCACAACTATGACACAGTGCACATGCAGAAAGGAAGGTGAGAAGTAGGGAGCACCAAATTTTGATCTCGCATGGGGCGCTGCTGAAATCTGAAAGACCAAATCTGCTCTGAACAAAAAAGAAAGGGCCCACTTTCACAAAAGAGAGACAAACTTGTAGTTAAAAAATAAGTCAATTTCCAGCTATCCCACACAAATGTCAACCAAGAGCAACTAGCTTAACTTATGAAAGGGAACATGTTGGGCTGTCACTCAAGACTCTGTATACATTGTTATGAGTTTGTGGGTGTCTTGACTCTGCACTGCTCAGAGATTGGGGTGGCGTGTAAAACTACAATAGATTTGCTCTTTGACTTTCAAAGATAACCTTATTATGACATTGCAGAATTAAAGGCATGAAACAATCTGATGAACAAACTAAATCATTCCACTTGGAAAGCCAAAGCACAGAAAGTAAGAAACTTTGGTCTTACCTTATGTTGTCTTCTGGTAGAGTGCTGCTCCCTAGTGTGGCCAGGGTCTCACAGAAGACTTCTAGATACTCAGGTAAATGAGACTAGCTGTTTCACTGACAGATTGCCTTGTCAAACTTTACATTTCCTTACATCAGTGAGTTGTATTGCTGAATCCAATCCCTTAAAGTAAAAGCCATGCAATACACATATACCTGATTTAAAGTATGCTACACCTTGAGATGGCTGTGAAATCACACTTCAGTGCTGATGTAACAGTTTATGTCCTTTTAACTTTTGTGAGCTTTCTAAACACATGTAATTTTTTTGTTTTTTGGGTGGGCTCTGGAATTAGTAAGGATACAACTGTCTTTCTAGACCCAAGTACACCTAAATTTGTCATTGGGCTCACAGCTCTCAGAGCTCAGTAACAAGTCATTATCCCAAAATACACGAATAGTCAGTTATCTAAACAGATTCACTAATGGGACTGCAGATAAAATGGTGTCCAGGTAATGGTGGATGCAAGTTATTTCATCCCGAAATGCTTAGCAAAAGCATCACAGTGGACTTGTGAGATATGAATGAGATCAGTTAGTTGGCCAGATTGATCAGCTGCTTGGAGGAGCACCAGCGAGAGGATAGTGAAGGAGTATGGCTGTAATGACAAGTTTCTCTCTCTTGAAGATTTGTTTGAATCTTTTCATAATCATCTTTTGCAGTGCTGCTTATGGTAAACATCTTAAGAAAGTGGAATGTAGGATGGGGATGTGAGCCTTTGATAAGACGTAATGGGTAGTTTGAACCCAAACTAAAGTGTAATGTTTTGCATGATGATTCACATATTTAACGTCCAGCAATTGTGCAAATAGAACAGAGTAAGCAATGAAACACTATCTTCATTAAGTATGCTGAAGTCCTAATGGAGTTTTAAGGAGGCTATTCCATTCAAATCAATGGGAATTCAGCTGCTTAGCCTAGTGGGACAGCACCCTCAATCATGTTTTATAGGACTTATCAACTTGATACAGTTTAGTAACAATAAGCTAAGTGTTGGACATTGTAGAGCCAAATTAATATAAATCAGGCTACATTACAATTCTATTCCCTTTCACATGGGCATAAGCCCCACTTAACACAGTAGGACTTACTTCTGAGAAGCCATTTTTAAGGTTATGCTGTTAGACAATTTAGTTTAATCCAAAAACAAGAGCCAAAAACCAGACATACTGGAATAACTTATTTTCATTTCACATACTATATTTTGGACACCACTATATTCCAAATATTGTTTTAAAAATATCTGAACATTTATATTTATGCAAGATCTTCTTATGTTCCATAAATAATATTCCCAGAACTAATTTTTAATTAATATAGTTCATGGAAAACTTATAAAAGATTCATACGTGATATAGTATCCACAAAATAAACATGCAATTTCCCCTCCTCTTTTTGTGAAACAGATCCTTTTATGTTATCACAATGATAAAATCAAGGTTTCTTACATTTATATTTTTGCCAGATCTGTCAATTTTGATATATATTCTACTTGAAAAGTTTTTCACCTGGTTTTATTTCTGAACACAGTGGCTTAGATCACCTGTAAAGCGAAGCCAAATCATGGCTTAACTGGAACATGTGTGTGTCTGGGCTACCAGAGACTAGATCGCAACCACTTTGCTCCTCCTCAAGTCCGGCTGCTACTGTACTCACTGTAAGCTAAACCATGGTTTGTCTTACCATGTAATCTGAACCTGGGCTTTTGGTTTATCTCCTCCAGACAAACCCGCAACAGTGAGCCATAAAACAAACCTTAGCTACAGCTGCAGTTTGTTTGGAACAAAATAAGCCATAAGCCCATGTTCAGACAAAATGCTAAGCCAAACAATAGCTTAGTGGTGCAGCAACAGTGGGACCAGAGGAGGAGTAAAGCAGCCACAGTCTCTTTTTGGGGATTCTGCATATGCAAGCATTTGTGCCAAGCCATGGCTTGACATAGTGTTATATTCCAACACATTGTTAAAAAACAGATTTACAGAAATAAGGTGCCTCTAGCAGACTTCTGCTGGGCATTTTATTTATTAGCATTCCCCACCCCACCGCCACCCCACACCTTTCTATGACAAGGATAGAGACACAAACACAATCGCAGTATGACACAAACATTTACATGTGGAGCTAAATCATCATAGGTTCTAAGTAAAATGCCCACCTGGAAGGATGACAGGCTTTTGAAAATGATGGAGAAATATGAGCAACAGCATGAATTATTAAGACAAATAGGTTAAATTGGATGTATTGAATAGTATAGGCGAAATATGCAGCATTTAAAGGTAAATATGAAAAGCATGGAAGGGGAGGACGGGAAGTCAACAGATAAAGTAACTTACATTTTATGTGAAAATCTGTAAAGTTTTCTCAATAAATAAGATTTTATTTTTTAAAAAGAAAAGACCCATTGAAAATGGTAAGAACTCACTTGCTTCATAAAGCATAACCCAATACTTTCCAGTGTTTAATCCAATGTTTAATCCAATGTATGGCAATAATGGAGTCAAATACTTCAACCCAGCACTTGACCACAGGGTAGAATTTCTGGTTGAGATCTGTGACACAATCCACAACAAATCTGGGTAACTTTTTAATTCTGCTCCAGGTGTGAGGCTTTCACTATTTTTGAAGGTTTGCAAAACAAGTGCACAAATTCAGGGCTGAACCCAATGCATGCATCCCATAAGCACAATAACTTCCACCTCTGCAATAGGACTTCCTCTCCCTCCTCTCTCCCTGTGTGCCCTTGGTGCCCCCCAGCACCCAAAAAATATGTTCCAGGTAGTTGGAGAAACCTGCAGAAGGGATGGGGGAGAACGTGTGAGGAGAGGAGAGGGAGAGGGAGTCCTGTTGTGCAGGCAGAAATCCTTGGGCTAATAGGATTACTTTGTTGAATACCACTCCAATAATGTTAACTAGTAAAGGAGTGCTAGCTCTGAAGTTCAGATTGCTTAATTTACCTTGTTGCTTTTTCTCCCTGTTTGGAACACTGTCTAGATGGGAGTTGCACAGCGCCAGCCAAAGAGCTCATGACATTAAATTATAGTGTTCTCTTAGTTTGTTTTAAATGTCATCAATGGCCCACTAGGTATTCCTTCATTTTAAACAAAATAATATGGTTCCTCTGAAGCTCAGGTGCAAGACAGGGTCAGGAAAGGAACGTTAGTGGATACAGAGAGCACTTGATGATGAATTTGTAGTTCGAAGCATCGTTTTATGATGCGTTCTCTATTTTGTTATCAGGGGAAGTATGATGTGTGACATGCAAGTGATCACAGTGTTTTGGTGCAATGTTCTGTGATGGGCTTTTCATAAAAATTAGCTGACAATGTCATGAGTATACAAGTAAATTTATAGCTTTCATAGTGGACTGCCATTCCCATAGCAATTTCCAATCACTTGGGCTTTTTATTAAGTTTATTGTTCTTTTATTGTTCAGCAGAGTGTAAGCAGCAGCGAGATTACAAATAAATGTAAGTTTCACTGGATATGAAGTCAAGCTTGTAGAATTAGGGAAGAAACAAGTGAAGGAAAGCACAAATTAATTTGAATCATTTGTGATATGAAAGCCCACGTCCCGACATTTCTTGTCAAATGCATACACTGTCTGCCGCAGCTGAAGCTGACATACTGCTCATGTTCATGTCAAAAGAGAAAAATTCTGAAAACAAAGCGTCGTTTGTACTAAAAAAAATAAATAAAAATGGATTGACAGAACTTTTGACTTCCTTGCAGCGATCCGTCATTTATGTTTCCCCAGATCACTTCCTAAATTTGTCATTCTGGTTTCTCATACCCGAGTTTGCTTTGCTCGTAGCATTACAGAAACCCAACAAGCGAAGGGCATTGAACTTTCTCCTTGTAGTATCATTCTAATAATATCTGCAGCTTGAGACCTTCCGCATTTATTTCCCTCCACTTATTTTCCCTCAAAGAATGAATGCTTTATCATTTTGGTTAATATCCCAAGCAGCAGAGCAGAAAATCAGACTCATAGCTTTTAATGACATATTTTCAACTGCAAGTTAGTTGTTGTTTTTTTTTTTTTAAGGAGGAAAAAAAGAAGAAGAGAGGAATGTGTGCCTTCAAGACTTACACAGTCTTTGGGAAATATAATTAAAATTTGTGTTCCTTTCTTGTTATTACTGCATTGGAGTCCACTAAAAATGGATGTTGTTTGTCTGGACAAACAGACAATAGCTGGTATCCACCAGCAAATCGATTTGCTACATGGTTTGTGCTATTACTTAAGTTATAAATAAAATGATTTCCCCCAGATGGCTCCCTGATGGCCCTGCAATCTTCCCAGCACCACAAACAGCTATTCATCCCTGCTGTAACTCCCCCCTGACTCACTTGATCCACTAGCACCTACTGCTGTCTTCCTTCCTTGCAGATTTGCTGAAAGCTTTCCCCAAATGGTAACCCCAGATTGCCAAGCTTACAGCAAGAGAAAGAAGTCTGGACACATATAATACGGGAACCAAAGAATCCTAATTGGATCCTGCTCTGAGAAGCTCTGCAAAAGTTAACAGAAATTTCCCTGTTATACAGTGTTGTGACTGCCTGCCCTTGGGTAGGTTTTGTCAATTCTGCATTATCTGCCTCAAAACTAAGCAGACGGGATGTCATCAATGTAGAGCAGTGGGTGAAAAAAACACAGTGTGGTAGAAATGTCTGGGTAATATGCATCTATTTGACCGGCTGTCTAGCACATTTACATAACAATTGTAAAAACAAATGGAATTATAAAACCATATTTTTAATTAAGTCAATAAAACAGTGACCAATGACACCTACATTCAAGGAGACCACAGATATCAACTTGGCATCCACAAAGCCTGTCTAAATAAAAAAAAAGGTCCTTACCAGTCACTGAGAGTTCATCAGACAGGAAGCTAAATAGACTTCCCATGGAAGTCTAATGATGGATAATGACGGTGCCAGGTGAGCCTTCCTGGGGAGAGCATTCTATAAACAGGGAGCCACTCCAGAAAAGGCCTGTTCTCATGTTGCCACCTGCCGGACCTCTTGTGGAGGAGGCGGTGGCACACAAAAAGGAGTCTCAGATGATCACAAGGTCCAGGTCAGTTTGTACTGTATTGGGATAGAAAACACAACCCAAATATGTTAGAAGTTTGCAGGGGTCAGTCTGGATGCTACACTGTGCATCTTCCAATTCTTGGGGTCCTCTGTCTGCGAAGGTAAAATGTATGAGGGGAAGCTTGCCAAAACAGTTCTCTTGTCAGGTAATGGCTATGGCTGGCAAGGTAAGTACCATGATTTATCATATCCAAATAAGTTGCTCTGTGCCATTGAAACACATGACGGTCCTTTTCCTCACCTGTAGGAGAACAATAGCAGAGTTGTGTGTCTGAGCTGGAAACTGGAGACAGAGACATGTCTTGCTCTCTGCTGCACTGTGCTGAACTTTGGGGCTCCCCTGGAAACCAAATGTGTAAGCAGGATCTATGGGAGTGTTAGTGCTGTGAGCCACTCCATCCCATGCTCTTGTAGATTTGCAGACAGCCATGTGCAGCACAAAGCTAAGTACATATTAGGGAGCACCAGTCCCATTCTAGCTATGTCTACTCAGAAGTAAGACTTACTAAATTCCGTAAGGCTTACTCCCAGTTCAGTGGGTTTAGGATTTCAGCCTGAGTCCTATTTAGCTTAGTAGGGCTAACTTCTGATGACTGCATAATTAGTTGCCTAGCTTGAATTTTCTGGCCATTTAAAAGAGAATATGTCAGAGGAGGCCTGTAAGTCATATTTAGGGGGTTGCAGAGAGGAGCCCCACTCATTGACTAAAGGTATTCTCCTTATAGATTATTGTGGAATAAAAAGCTAAAGCTATTGGTACCTGGCAAATGGGAAACTAATGTATAATTAGTCATTTTATTTACATTGATTTATCCCACTGGTCAATTCTTGTTTGCACGAACCCTCCTAAATGCTTATTATTCAAATGTCGTTCCTTTCAGTTGTATTTCACAGGCCTCCTATGTGTCCTTCTTACCCACTGAATCCATTCATCTTATCATAATGAATTTAATCTAAAATATTATCAGTCACATCAGCATTTGTTTTCTGCAAATTAAAGTGGCACTGTGGCCTATTCAGAAATCTGCTGAAACCAGGGGCAACCATTCCATTGCTTCATTGCAATTTGGACCAACTCAAGGAGCTGTAAAATTTTCTTCATAGCTAATTTAGGCGACTGGCCTATGTACATCTATGTAGGAGAAAGCACCAAAGGCACTTATTTCTGAGGGCCCCTCCAGAATGGTGTTTTATTCTGCAACATGCTCTTGGCACAATACAAGTTCATTAGCAGTGGATTTATTCTGCTTGAGTTTGTTCTGCAACGTTTCTCCAGTGCTGCTGTCTGGAGGTGGTATAGAGCAACAAAAGCAGGACAAAAATAAACTGGAACATTTGTGCTACATAATTTCAGCAGGAAGTTATGGGATATGCACTGACTGGACATGAAGCAATGTGACTGCCATAAAACTTTCCCCGGTGTCAACAGTATTGAAAGTGGGGTCCTGAGTGACCACCCTGAAAGCACCACGAGCACAAATAATCATGAATATGCATTAAAAAAGAGCATCTGTAAGGGGACTGCACTATAGGCCTGACTGGGCTCATGCACACAACATGGTTTCTGTAGGATAGCCGCACTTCTTTTCCTGATGGAAAATCTGTATTTTTAACATGGTGACACTTGGGGAGTGCTCTTCGGCCCCCATGGAGCCTTCAATGCGGGGTTCTTCAGGGTTTAATTTAATCCCTCATACTGTTTAATATCTACACAAAACCAATGGGTAGGTTATCCAAAGGGTTGGAGTATGCTGAAGACATACTGCTCTACTTCTCCTTTACATCTGCAAATATGGCAGTGGATGTGCTGGACTGATGTTTTGCCTTGGTAATGGACTGGAAAAGAGCCCCAAAACTGAAGCTCAATCAAGATAAGAATGAGGCACTATTAGTTGGTGGTTCCCTAGACTGGATGGATGGGAGGTTGCCTGTTCTTGGCCTCAGTGACATGGAGCGCCTTCCATCAACTTTGGCTGATGTCCCAGTTGCACGCCTACCTGGACAGTTCTCTGCCTCCTCCCACAGACACCTTTAAGACCTTTACAGTGCAAAACTGTGCAGGTTCTACACAGAAACAAGTTCATCACATTCAATGGGAATTACTCTTAGGTATGCATAGGATCACAGCCTAAATGTGGGTTGGTCCCATGTTATGGTATGTATTACAATCTCATTCATAATCCATTGTTTTGGTTAATTCCTTGCTTGTGAGACACAGGGAAATTGCGGAATGCTTAGCATATTTGGAATACTTATCTAATGGCAGGGTACAGTGGAGTGTATCAGTTGCGTTGTCACCAAAAGGCAACAGACATTTGAGTACTGGGTATGCTTCCTTGGCAAACAAAAAACAAAAGCCGGGCCATTCTAACGTTAAGAGAGAAAGCATATTGAATGAGAGGATTATATACTAATGCGGCAGATTTCAACAGCTGTTCTTAAGGGGGCATTTTAATTCTCTAAAGTTATATGACTTAACATTTACCACGGAGGACTGAACAAGACACCAAAGAACATTTTAAAGCAAAGACAATGTATGGAATGTTATGGTTGTTCCTGAGACCCTTCGGTGAAAGCATCTTCATGGTTAGCTAGTGATCTGGCAGGCTTGCTAAGATTATAAGAAGACTTCTCCTACATTAGACGAAAGGCCTATCTACCCCAGCATTTTAATTAGAAATATATTGATATAACTCATATAAAATACTAAGGTGGAGCCTGTTATCACACTCGTCAGCCCACTATGGGAAGCACAATTGCCTTCTCTTGCTCATGATAACTTGGCAACTGGCATTCAGAGGCATATTGAAGGGAATATTGCCATCACGACTGGGAACCATTGATAGCCGTATCTTCTTTGAAGCCATCCAAGTTATAGTGGTCACCACTACATAGCTGCCATAGTTTAATTACGTGTTGTGTTGAGAAGTATGTTCTTGCTACTGTCTTATTCTGAGAGAGGGAGGAAAACGTATCACTGTACAATTTTGCCTAGTTTTATGCATGTCCACCTGTGCCATTCTATGCTAAACTTTTTTTCCCCTAAACTAAAAAAGTCCCAGATTTCTTCCTTCCTAGGGGAATGGCTCTTTGTCATTTTTGTTGATGTCTTCAATTCCAGCTGAGTGAGGACTGCATGGGAAGGACTCACATAACTGACTCTGTCTACACGATAACAAGCCTTTAAAGCAGGAATGGGGAAACAGTGGCCCCCCTAGATGTTGTTGGACTGCAACACCCATCACCCCCAGACAGTCTATCCCAACAACACCTGGAGGGACACAGGCTTCCCAGGCTTGCTCTAAACGTTACAACAGTGCCATGGGATTAACCTGTGGAAAGTAGTTCTCACACTGCTTTTGCCATGTACAGAGGGCATGTCACAAACCCAAACCTCTTAGAGATACATATTCTGATAGAAGGTATATGCATCGTATGGGAGCGGGAGCAGCATAACAGCACCAGGTTCTTCCCCCTTGACCCGTATGTGTTTGTTTGAATGTCAGAAGCAAGCCTACACATGTAAAGCCATATGTGTGTATGGACTTCATCACTTGTACTCTTGTATCCTTCAAGACTTGTTTATTTGGCCTTAACTTTAACTCACTAGGAAGTGAGCCTGGCTATTCCTGGAATTGAATCTGTGTTGGATTCAGGAATTAGCATTCTACATAGAGACTACCCTCAAACTCATGACAATACTATGTTTTCAGCTTAATTTTAGATATATCCATTTTTTTTAGCATTAAAATAATTTGCAAGGAAGATGCAAACTCCGGAAAACTGGATAAAACTGCTGCTTGGCTTAACCCTCACAGATAAGCAATAAGATTGGAGGTCTGATAGTCCTATACTGTTTCAGTGCTTTGCTGACCTCACTTTACACTGTGATCTTCTTCCCGCTAATGTCTGGATTCGCCATGGGTCTACTGATTTCAACAAGGACAGAACCGAGCCCTTTGGTTGAGATGTTGTGATGCAACTTTGTTCCATGGAGCTTGAATCTGAACTTTTTTTTTCCCTGGAAAGAGTGTGATGTTTCATTTATTGATTTGGGAAGTGGGGAGACTGTGTTAGAGGGTGACCTTGAAAAATGTGATAAGTGGCAAGAGTGCTGAAAAGTTGAATCACAAATGGTATAGCTAAAAGCAGAACTCTCTTTATCTCTGTTGATATCGTGGGGTTAAGGACTTCCACGAGCCTTTACTCAATAGGCAGAAGCTTTTCAGCAACCACTGAGTGACCTGCTCTTCTGTCAATTTGCAAGAGGAAATATTCACAGCTGCAAGAGAGTCATACTGCAAAACATTAACCAAAATGTCCTCTAGACAAACTCTCAGTGTTAACCTGGTATCCTCTGAATGTCTTAGACTACAACTTCTCACTGGGGCTGATGGGAGTTGTAGTCCAAAATATCTAGACAGCACCAGGTTGGGTTGTGCTCTGTCTATATACATGGCCAGGAGTGTAGTAGGATAGACCTTATCCCTGCACCCCCATAAACACACACACTCATTAGGGCAAATGGGGCACTGCTCCACCAACCTCAGTCCTTATTTCTCCAAGCTCACCTGCCTTCTTACTTACAACCAATCCAGGAGGTAGCCTTGGCTGCCTCCTGCCTCCTCCTTAGTCTCAGTTTTGCCATTGTAGAACTCAGGGAGGAGGAGGAGGAGGAGGAGGAGGAGGAGGAGGCAGAGAAGAAGAAGAAGAAGAAGAAGAAGAAGAAGAAGAAGAAGAAGAAGAAGAAGAAATGTAGACTTAAATTTAGTACTAAGGACTCGGCTATACAACTGCAAATGAAACGTTTTAAGTGTGTTTTAAGTGCAATATACAATGCGACACTGGATGGCGATGGCGAGCCTTATGGAAAATTCAATGTATTTTAAAAAAACAAACTCATTTTCAGAATGGTTTTTATATGTGTGTAGATTCCACCTTATTTGGCTGTGCCTGTCACTGGCTTAGACTCCACCTACTGTTGGACTCCCTGCCTTCTGCCTCAGCAGAGGTTGTAAAAACCTGTGTAAAGGTATCATAACGAATGCTCAATAAGCAGGCAACATTGTATAATTGGTATGAAAGTTTTTCAAAGCATGAATGGTCATTAAAAAAGCCAGTCTGGAAGCTCCCTCGGTTTTTCCATACCTGGCCATTCAGCATCACAGTCAAAGTGGAACAATCACAGCTTATCGCTCATGTGAATTGTTCCTGATCGGGATACACAGCTAGGCAATGGATAAAAATGTCTAGATACCATTCACCTCTCATTTTAGTATTTTCCAGAAAGTTTATTTATCATTATCACCAGAACATTCAGCCCGATTAGGATAAAAGCACAAAAACCTCCCTCCTTCCATGACATTTTCTGAATTAATTTGCTTTAAATTAATTACCTCTGGAGAGTTTGTCAATAGCATGTGTGCCTTGGTCTGCCTCCTTTTGGCCTCGGTGATTAACGTCCTTCTCATCTGGCTGGAGACAAATTGAGCCTCAGCTGAGAGATTCCTACTTCTGAAGAGGATGTGAAAGGCAATGGAGATGGTTGCAGGACATGGTAATAGAGCAAAACCAAGAAAAATGCGGCCTACGAGGAGGAAAGAGAGAGGAAGGTGCTGCAGGCCATAACAGCAATGGGAACAGCAGAAGCTTGCAGCTTGTGAGAGGAGATGTGAATTACAGGGGATTTAAGCATAATAACTGCAGGAGGGACAGAGACTGCAACCTGTGGGAACATTGTTGAAGGGAAAAGAACTGCAGGCCAGCACAGCAGCGGCAGCAGCAGGAGCAGGAACACCAGAGACTGGAGCTTGTCAGAGGCCCTGAATAAAAGCTGTAGGCCAGAGAAGCAGTGAGAAAAACAGAGACTTTAGCCAGCAAGAGGGATTCTGATGGGAGAGGAGCTTGAGGCTTTGCAGCAGTGCAAAAGGAATGTAAAACTGCCACTTGGCTGCTCAGGTTTCGGGAGAAAGGACCAAGTCTGATCACTAAAGGAAAGGAGAGGGTCTGCTGGAATTTTTGGTTTTACTGTTTTCTGACTGAGGTGACTTGGTGCCTGTATTTGATTGAGGCTGCGGCGGGCAGGCAGAATTAAATTAATAGTACATTAGTATTAATGCTTCTGGGCATGTTTATTTTTAAGTCGGGAGGTTCAGAGATTTTGGGCACTCTTTTCCAATGTCAAAACTGAATAATTAATACAAGGAATAGAGGCTGCTTTTTTGAGCTAGATGCTGGATATTTAGACATTTTGAAGAACTTATTAAAATTAATCTGCATTTGTGCAAGTTGAAAGAAAAGATGCTTGTCTTGTACAGGGGTTTAAAGGAAAATGCTGTTTTAAAAATCCATCTATTAAAAACACACAACAACAACAACTCCTAGTCATCAAAAGCTTTACTGAGATTATAGTTGAGAAGGTCGCAAGCCATCCTTTGCTCCAAGTATGGTGAACAGAAATCACAGTGTTATGCTGGAACTGCTGTAATGTTGTTGTTTTTTTCCATTTGCTCCCAATACCAACTGTTATGTATTATCACAGGGTTATGGCTTTGATGTTCTCAGTTCAGCCTTGACCAACAGCCAAAACTAGCACTTGGAGCATGTATGAGAGAGAGAGAGAGAGAGAGAGAGAGAGAGAGAACAATTACTCCAAAGTTTTCAAAGAACTGACTGGGTCCCAGATTTAGATTGCATATTACTACTTTAGTGGAGCTTGCTTCCAAATTTTAATAGACTTGCTGAAACAGAAAAGTTTTTAGCAGGCATCTGAAGCACTATAATGAGCATGTCTGCTCAATGTTAATAGGCACAGAGTTTCAAAGCATAGGATCTGCCACACTGAAAAGTATGATTCCTCTTGAGTGTGGAGTGAACTTCTTACAGTATTTGAAAGAGCTCTAGTTCCCTAGTTTGAAGTGGTTGAGCAGGCATGTGGGGCCGCAAGGTGCTCCCTCAAGTAAAGCAGGCCCAAGCTGTTAAGGGATTTATATACTATTGTTTTTACTCAAATGCAATGCAAACTTTTTCTGGTGAAATTATGTCACGAAAATTAGGGTGTGCATTAGTTATGATGGTGCATTAGATTCAATTGCAAGCTTTAAAAACACTGCTGACATAGGAAATACTTATTTTGGTTTCAAGGTTTTGAAAATTGAGGTGGGCATTAGATTTGATGGTGCATTGGATTCACATAAATACATTTAACTTAGCCTGGTATCAAAATGGCAGCCAATGCAGAGCTTTGCACAAAGGTAGCTATAATATGCTGATAGGATCTCACTTTTGTCAGCAATGATGCTGCAAGCATTCGAACTAACTGCAGTTTCTGGACCAACCAGAAGGGAAGCCCCACATAGAGTACATTGCAGTAAGCCAGTCTTGAAGTTACTGATGACTGGACTGCAAGTTAAGCTATCCTGGTCCGGGAACACCAGTAACTGTTGCATCGGTCACAATTTGTAAAAGGTGCTCCTAGCCATGGGGGTTTCTGAACCACAAAGCTCAGGAGCACCTGCAGGCTGAGTTCAGAAGCACATGCCCATCCAGGGCAATCATCTCACTTATTTCTCCTGCATGAGAACTATGCAGATCACACACAGATCCTCTATCTTCCCAGGATTCAAGCTGTTGGTTTGCCCTCGTCGTACCCAGAATACACAATTTCATGGATTATTTTGAAAAGCAGAAAAACATTGAAAGTGGAATCCAAAAACTGGCAACTCTGCTAATTGTTACATGGGTTCCTTGGTTGATTAGAGCTGCAGTCTCATATGCACTTGGAAATTGCTCAGGGAGACTTACTCTTAAATAGATTTGTATAGGATTGTGCTATATGACTGCTGCACTGTTGCATTTAACTAATGGGATCTGCTTCTGTGTACACAGGTACAGTGGTACCTTGGGTTAGAAACTTTAATTAGTTCTGGAGGTTTGTTCTTAACCTGAAACTGTTCTTAACCTGAGGTACCACTTTAGCTAATGGGGCCACCCGCTGCCGCCGCGTGATTTCTGTTCTCATCCTGAAGCAAAGTTCTTAACCCGAGGTACTGTTTCTGGGTTAGCAGAGTCTGTAATCTGAAGCGTCTGTAACCTGAAGTATCTGTAGCCCAAGATACCACTGTGTAGGCTGAGCCTACATGTCTATAATCCCATGCACACTTGCTTGGGTGGAAAACCCATTGAAGTCATATAATCACATTACACTTATGTGAAATTATCTATCAATGTTGTTGCTCTTAAGCTAGAACAAATGTAATAGTTTACCCATGTCCCTAAGAAAACATTTTGAAATACATCTTGCTATTTATTTGCAATTTGACCAGCAAAACAAGCTTTGTTGCTACAGAGATGCAACTGTATGAAATGTGTATATAATGTATCCCAATAACAGAATTGGGGGAAACTTGCATCAAAATTTTATGGGATTGCTTTAGTAAATAATTTCTAGACCCCCTAGCCTATATTGGATATCTGCCGAATGAGACCTTAGCATGAGTAAGTGTCATTAAAAATATATTTGGTTCAAGTATTCTTTTCACATGATTAGTCATTTCTTGACAATAATGAGTTCTTGAAATTCATGATTATGAGATCTGCCTTGCCAAGCTGAGACTCACACAGCATGCTTATCAAAACAAGTAGTATAAACTTGGCCAAGGCACTGCTGTGGCCCAACCAATCGTATTTTTATTTCAAATAGCAAAATAACTTTCGAAGCCACTTAAGACTTAAACTTTGTTATTGTGTTTAAATAAAAACAACATTTCACACAGTATCCCTCCACACTGAAGCCAAAGTCAACAAAAGTTTGGTACCTTTCCGTCTGAAAAGATAATGGACTTATTCACACAAAGTTCACAAAGTTCCTCATCTCTCTCTCTCTCTCTCTCTCTCTCTCTCTCTCTCTCTCTCTCTCTCTCTCTCTCTCTCTCTCTCTCTCTCCCCCTCTCTTCTCCCCACCCAACATACTACTGCTTGCAGCACCTTTTCCCCTAGCATGCAAATCTACAAAATTGCTTGCCTTGGGGCAAAGTTCTAAAAGAAAACCATATACACATTTTCCTTTGTTATCCCTTCCCCGCTACAGTCACAAGAATTTTCTAATAGTGAGAATCACCAGACAGTGAACTGTGATATAATTAGGGCTGCGCTGAGTATTCTCCAATTTCAGTCTTCAAGCCAAAAATAGCAATGGGGTGGGGGTGGTGCCTGTAAACATTTCTCTGAAGAAAACACTTTGTTTCTGTGAACATTCACTTTTTCTGGTATCTCATCGAACGGCCCTGTGTGATTAGGGTTGTCAATCATGCAGGGAGCTTCCACAAGGATGGGAAGCTTCCCACTTCAGCAGGCTGTCCTTCAACTTGCAAAGGGTTGAAAAGGTTGGCACCATGGAAGCAGTGAGCATTGTACCCCCATCCCTTGTATGGTTACAGTCATGTGAAGGAAGTGAATTCCCAGATAAGGCTAAAGACACAGCCTTAACCACATTTTCTCATTTGCCCTATTCCAAAAAGCCCACTTAGTGGTTCTGATGGGGGTGGCAGTCGCTGCCTGGTTCAGCCATGGGCATGTTGGAGTCGGGGTGTCCTTCTTGCTCTTGCATGGCCAACCAATGACAAAATTCCTCCGCTGGCCACACTGGGGGACAGGAGGACACACAAAAATGAAAATTGTCCAGTTGCAGGCAAAATCAGAAGTGAGACTGGTGGGTGGACTTGGGTGAAGCCTCCCGCTGCATGGCTTCAGTCAGGTCCACCTCCATGGCATTTAAACTGACTGCACTCACCCTTGCACAGTCTGCAATCAATAGCCCTCCTACCCTAATGTTTTGCCCTTTCTGAACAGAAATGTATAGTGCATCTACAAGACCTTGCTATGGAAATATTTGGTTACCATATTTGGGGCCTGGAAGGAATTTCCATTGCAGACAAATTGGACCCGCCTGGAGGTTTTGCCTACCTCATAGCAATTATCACAATTTACTGGTGGAAAAGGGCATCAGGGCATCCTTAGTTTGGCATTTCTTCGGTCAAAATTTCAGGGTACCCTGCTAAAGGGGTCCAGGGGGATGGATTCTGTCCAAATGCTCAGGTGGGCCATAGAACTCCCCCAATTGGCATCTGGAGGGATTACCCGGAATTGATTCATGTCACAGGGTGATCCTAAAACCCAAGATCAACCCTGAAGGAATAATCACCCAGCAAACAAGTTGAGTGATTCAGGATGCACATCCAATGCCTATGCCAAAACCTACTGACATCTGCAATCAATAAAGTTGTGGCCTTTTTGATCCCATGCTTTTGTCTTGCCATTATTTCTCCTACCCACCCACCATCCCCAAGTGCCTGGGCACACTGCGCCAGGCTCCGCCATTTACATTGTGATAAGACACTAATGCCCTATAGGAAATTTTGTTACTTGTTTTGCACCTCAGCTAACTTTTGTAAACAAAATCCTCGGTGTGTTAGATCTAAAGACGTCTGAATGCTCTGCTGAATATAAAAAGGGAGAAGCCCCATCAAAGGACACCTGGTGCTTAGACATGAGAAATGCATTCCTTTTTAATACCTAACATTCTGGCAGCAATATGTTGTTATAGGTTTTATTTATCTTTATTTTACTAATATAAATGTATTTGGAGCAGTGCATCTGAAGAAAATACAGACTATGTTTGGGCTTTGGATGCTAATTATATTTGTGAAATGCAGGAAGTTGTGTTTCTTGTATTTGTTGCATACCATTAATGTTCTAAGTGGGGCTTGCCCACATCTCTGAGGAGCATTCCTGATTCAGGGATGGCTCACACATCTTTTCCTTTGAACATTAATTACATGCATAAGTACAGAAAGCATGACTTTAACTCTAAGATACTGCGTACCTGTACTTTTTTTTTTTTTAAAGGAGACACTCCATTGACAACTGCCCATATTTACTTGGAACCATCTGTTATACACATAATTAAAATAATGTGTAATGAGCTTATTAGTGCACAGAACACAGAACATTATATATGATATAATTCACGACTAGGGGCAAAGCGGGCTAGGTGAAGGTGTAGAAATATCACAACTTAGGTTGCAATCCAATGCAAGCTTACCTGAGAGTAAGCCCTAACGAATCTGGTGGGACTTACTTGTGAGCAGACGTGCATAGGATTGCACTTTAAAGCACTTAGTAGCTTGACCCATTACAAAAGTAAAATCAGAGGGATCTAGTATTGCCTATCTACAGGTATCTATCTATCTATCTATCATCTATCTATCTATCTCTACCTCACTCTCTATATATCTAAATACATTTCTGTTCTCCCATCCCCCTTGTGTTGAGTCAGATGGCCTCTTATAATTGCAGTATCAAATCTTTGCCTCAATTTTCAACTGCAGGTGATTTCAAATGATTAAAGATGCACAACAGGGAATAAACAAAAATGCTTACATGCAATTATTTTTAATTAGTATTTGGCTATAAAGTGTATGCCTTCATAAAAAAGTCTGTTATTCACATAAACATCTGTTACCATACACACAAGGAAACACACTGTAAGTCTGTCATCACATTACCAAAACAGAAAATACTAAGGAAGGCCAGACAGGAAAGCCAACACTTAGAGTTTTGAAACAAAAGATATAAGCGTAACTGCCAAAACAGACACTGCACCACGCCTTTCAATTAAGGCAGTTGACAATCAAAGGAAGAACTGTTGCCAATGGAATTATACATGAAAAAGTTAAAATAGACGGAATTATTCTTTGAAAACAATAGAATTCCATAAGCCTAAGATGATTTCAAACTCTTTTACTAATTTTGTACCAGCGTGCATAATCAAAAGGCTTCCTGTTTGTGTGGTATTCATCCATTTTTTAAAATCTTTTTAAAAATATATATCATTTTTTAAAAGCTTGTTATTTTAAAAATAAGCACTTACACTGAATTTTGGCCTTATCCAGGGATTGAATTATTGGGCAGTGGGCTGGGGGAAGAATGTGTTGGATTGATTTCAAAATGGGAGTCAGAGGGGTGATGGCTGAACTAAATGTTTGGCAAAGAGGTATATGGGAAACCTGCTTGTTGTCAAGCATCTAAAGTAGGGAGTGTGGGATGATTTGCAAAGGAGAAATGGGAGGAGGCATGCTCAACCTTTCCCAAGCCCACACCACCTCCCCCCTAGAACCCTCTCCTGTAACTGTTTTTCCCACAGCTGGTGTTCCCAAAATCCCAAATGCTTAGTTCACTCTCCAGGGCTCTCCCTGGATGTGGGAGGATTCCAACAAAATCAGAAATGGGAGCAGAAATTGTTGGTGTTTTTTTGTTTGTCCCATGTCCAAAATGGAAATCAATCCAGAAAATATGATCGGTATTCACTGCTACTGTTGCTTTCAGTCTGTACACAACATGTAACGGAGCTGAGGGTGATGAAACAGTCGCTGAGACAGCTAGAGCGCCGGTGGCGGAAAACTCATTCTGAATCAGACCGGACACGGGCTAGAGCTCAACTTCGAGCCTACCAAGTGGCAATGGCGACAGCGAAGAGGACCTTCTTCGCTGTTTCTATTGCATCTGCAGAAAACAGCGGCAGGAGACTCTTCCAGGTGGTTCGCAACCTAGCAGAACCACCTTTGTCACCGGGGTCTGGTAGGGACCCCAAGATCTCCTGCAATGCTTTTGCAAAGTTTTTTGCAGATAAAGTCGCTCAGATTCGGAAGGAGGTAGACTCCACCGTGGGAGCAGGGCCAGGGCGGGAGAGTGCTAGAGCCCTGTCTAGTCATGTTTCATGGGATCAATTCCAATCTGTTACCTCTGAGGATGTGGACAGGCTGCTTGGACGAGTGAAACCGACCACCTGTCTCCTTGATCCTTGCCCATCCTGGCTTATAAAAGCTAGCCGGGAAGGGCTGGGCGATGGGCTCTGCGGGGTGGTGAATGCTTCCCTCTGCGAGGGAATCTTTCCAGACCCGCTGAAAGAGGCGGTCATTAAACCGCTTCTTAAAAAAACATCTTTAGACTCGGCCAATATGGCCAACTATCGCCCAGTCTCAAATCTACCATTCTTGGGCAAGGTGATTGAGCGGGTGGTTGCAGTACAACTCCAAGCACGCCTGGAAGATGCAGACCATTTGGATCCCTTCCAATCAGGATTCAGGCTTCATCATGGGACTGAAACTGCCTTGGTCGTGCTGGTTGATGATCTCCGGCGGGCTAGGGACAAAGGTGAGAGCTGTTTCCTGGTTCTGCTGGATCTCTCAGCGGCCTTTGACACCATCAACCATAACATCCTTCTGGACCGGCTAGAGGGGTTGGGAGCTGGGGGCACTGTTATACAGTGGTTCCGCTCTTTCCTCCTGGGCCGTGTTCAGAAAGTGGTGGTGGGGGATGAGTGTTCAGACCCCTGGGCTCTCACTTGTGGGGTGCCTCAGGGTTCTGTCCTCTCCCCCATGCTTTTTAATATCTATATGAAGCCGCTGGGAGAGATTGAGGTTGAATCCTGACAAGACAGAAGTACTGTTTTTGGGGGACAGGAGGCGGGCGGGTGTGGGGGACTCCCTGGTCCTGAATGGGGTAACTGTGCCCCTGAAGGACCAGGTGCATAGCCTGGGAGTCATTTTGGACTCACAGCTGTCCATGGAAGCGCAGGTTAATTCTGTGTCCAGGGCGGCTGTCTACCAGCTCCATCTGGTACGCAGGCTGAGACCCTACCTGCCTGCAGACTGTCTTGCCAGAGTGGTGCATGCTCTGGTTATCTCCCGCTTGGACTACTGCAATGCGCTCTACGTGGGGCTACCTTTGAAGGTGACCCGGAAACTGCAATTAATCCAGAATGCGGCAGCTAGACTGGTGACTGGGAGTGGCCGCCGGGACCACATAACACCGGTCCTGAGAGATCTGCATTGGTTCCCAGTACGTTTCCGAGCACAATTCAAAGTGTTGGTGTTGACCTTTAAAGCCCTAAATGGCCTCGGTCCTGTATACCTGAAGGAGCGTCTCCACCCCCATCATTCAGCCCGGACACTGAGATCCAGCGCCGAGGGCCTTCTGTCGGTTCCCTCACTGCGAGAAGCAAAACTACAGGGAACCAGGCAGAGGGCCTTCTCGGTAGTGGCGCCCGCCCTGTGGAACGCCCTCCCATCAGAAGTCAAGGGAATAAACAACTACCTGACATTCAGAAAATACCTAAAGGCAGCCCTGTTTAGGGAAGTTTTAAAACTGTGACTTTGTATTGTATTTTGGTATTTGTTGGAGGCCGCCCAGAGTGGCTGGGGAGACCCGGCCAGATGGGCGGGTATAAATAATAAATTATTATTATTAAATTATTATTATTATAATTTGACCCCAGTGATCAGCAAGACAAATAACATAGCTTTTGGTGGAAGATGAACTGTAGCAGAATGAAAATAGTGCTGCGTGCTACAATTACAAGGTCGAATGAAAAACAATGCCTTATTACATCCCTAGTCATGACTTCTTCAGAAGCTAGAGCAGGGATAGTCAAGGGGGTATTCTTCAGATGCTGTTGGATTCGAACTTGCATCAGCATCAGCCAGCATTGTCCATGGTCAGGAATGATGGCGGTAGTCCAGAATGATGGAGAGCATCACCCCCACCACTTGCAAACACCCCGATGCAGCCATGGATAGCCATTAAGAACTCTCTTCCTCACATGTCATTCTAGGTTATGGGCCAGTTTACAAGTGCTGGGCGACAGGGCAAGTATCTACCATTTTCTACTAAGACCAGATTGATGATGGTTGGTACTGTAACCTGTTGACCCTAGTGAGACTCAAATGTAGTGTTAAAAGGGACCTCAAGGCCCAAATGGGCTGCCAGTCTAGTGTAGCACTGATAAAAAAGTAAATCCTGTGTCAAACTGTTGGTTTTGCGTCTTGCTCTGTCCTTAACATCATCCTCATCCATCTGGGGAGCCATAACAAAGCGTCATTCAGCCGAGGTCTGGAAGTAGGAAGCTTTATAATCTCAGGTATCCAACTGAAGGTTGTTTTGTTAACTTTCATTAACAGAAGGAAATGGAGGAGTTGGTCACATCAAGAGATGGAGTAGGTTGGAAGCTGCACTCTAACCATGCCTCATGCAATTGTGAAATTTTTATAATTTAATTCACTGAGCACTCTTTGTATAGTAGTATGTCTGTCTTTTCCCTTTAGACAACTTTTTATCCATTTAAGGAATCCCACTGGACAAAGTGAGTACTGTTATAGCTGTTTTGTTCTACCAGTATTACTGGATGATAGGAGAAGTCCCCAAAGAAAGGTAAGATATTAACAACGACAACTTTCTTCTCTAATTTAGACATTGTGGGATAAACAACGATCTGCTGTGTTGCAGTCTCTTAGAAACATATATTATAGTGAAATGTATCCCAAGGGGCGAAAGTGTCAATGTGTCATTTTTTTTCCATAAAAAGATAAATAAATTTTATCAATTATACAAGAACATAAATCCTGAATAGTACAAGGGAATCCCCACTTACACCGGGGGGGGGGGCACCATGTGCGTCACCGGAACACACGTGAGTAGGCAGTCCCTTGTTCTGCCTCACCCCATTCCGCTCCCGTTCCACCTCGCCCCACCCACTTCCGGTGCTGAAAATGATGCATGTGTCAGCAGGCGCACATGTGTTGATTGCATGCAAGTGGGGAGGAGCCTGTGTTTAAAATGAAATTATTTAAACAGCATCAATCTTAATTCTACTGTTCGGTTAGGAACTCTATAATCCTGCCCCCCAACCTTCAAATTTTTGCACCTTTCCCCCCAGCTTGTTTGATAACCAATTACCAAACAAGTCAAATAAACCCACATTTGGAGATTTGGAGTTATCACATGTGGAGATGCAGTTTGTGCATTACACTGGCACTTTCTCTTGCTTCGTTTCAGCATATTTCTTCAGCATAGCCTGAGGCTGTTTACCTTTGTTTTGTAGTGTTTCTTAAGCTCAGTCATCACCTTATCTGGACCAGCCCAAGTGAAATTCTACAGCACCCACCACAGATTACAGTGTAGCAAAGATGACCCCTTGCTTGAAAGCCGATTGGAATCCTTTCCAACTTGCCTTGATTTACTAGCCTTCTCCTGCTCATCTGCATTTCATATATCTTCCAAAGTATCAGAAATATGAAAGCCATACATTATGTGGAGGGAGCAGCCCAGTTCATTATTATCATTTTTATTTATTTAATGATATAGTTTTTAATCAGGAGAAACAGACAGTTGAAATTGTTTATTGCAATCATACAATACAGTCATAAATAAACATTATGGTAGGTTACAAGTGTAACAGAAAACATCTGACATATATAAAAGGGAAAGAAAAACCCTTCTAAGAATTCCATATAAAAGAGACAGTGTTTGCAAATCAACTGACAAAGAGATTTTAAAAAATGGGGGGAAAGGGTGGGGTGAAGGAGACTGTTGTAATTTAAAAAAACCCGTATAGAACAGACAAGGTAAATTTCTTATTAAAATATAACAATGCATTCCTGACCCAGCTTGCAGTCCAATGCATACTCACTTAATAGCAGTGCTTTTTCGGGGGGGGGGGGGAAAGAGACACAGGGGTACACCTACACCTAAACATTTTGTGAATCTAAGTTTGGCCTCATTGAGGGGCAGTATTTCAATATGAATAGGAAAATGAGAGTACCCCTAAACATTTTTTAACGGAAAAAGCACTGCTTAATAGTATGGGTTCAGTGCTAGTTATTTTGAAATAAACACACATGGGATTTAGCTGCACCTCCCTGAAAGGAAGTGCACTATTTCCTGCAGACATCATAAACTATATGGAAGATATTTCATATCCACTTTTGAGAGAATTCCAGTGCCGCTACCTCTACCCAACCTGAAGTAGGAAAGCAATGGGACCCACATTCAACAATTAAGTGGGATGGGAGGAGGTGATGGCGCTAGGAGCCATAAATTCAGGTGGTACTTCTTGTCGTCAACTACCATCACCCCTAACCATAGGTCATTCTGGATTGGGCTGATGGGAGTTGCAGTCACAACAACATTTGGAGGGCCACAAGTTAGCTACAGGAATGAAAATATATTATTAAGGGGCAGGATGGAGGATCAAGTTAAATGACATACTGTTATGAGTTTGAGGTAGGCTGTATACCTAGCCCTCTTCCAATTCCTGGATCTAGCACGGATTCAGTTTCTGGAATAGCCAGGAAAGCTTCCTAGCAAGGTAATGGCCCTCTAAGTATGGATCATTAAGGCAACAAAGGAAGTGTGCCAAGCAGCATATGGGTGGGCATAGGCCCACTCCCTCAACTCGCTGGTAGTTAGAAAGACAAAGGCAGAGTTGGGGGTTGAGGTGTGTGTAAACTAGAAGCAAGGCTGCAGGCTGGGCAGCTGAGAGACTGAACAGTGCTTGATTTTTGCTGGAATCTAAGGCTGTGGCTATGGGACAAGCAAGACCCTCTTGGGGTGTGAAACCAAATCCTAAGTAAGTGCCTGAAATGCCTGGAATCTCACACTTGGATATTGGGGTGGTGTGCAGCAATACGCTATGTAGGTGTAGTCTTTGCGGAGGCAATGGTATTAGCAGGAGCATCTTTCACAGCACCTCTTTTAGCACCAGTGCAGTCCCTGCTTCAAATATAATAGCAATCTGTTGCTGGAATAGGAATAGGAATAATTTATTGGCCAAGTACATTTTCCAACATGTTTGGAATTTTGCTTCGGCTACATTGCCATGTAAACATACCTTATACAAACACTGTTCCACTCTCAATACAATGACACAGCAAAGAAACCCCACCCATAACTCGCCTCCCCTTCCGCTACACAACTATGAATTTAACAATTTAATGGCACAAGGGGAAAATCTGTTCCTGTGCCTAGCCGTTTTTGTGTATAAAGTCCTGTAGTGACGTCCAGATGAAAGTAAGCCAAACAGATGATGACCGGGATGCAAAGGATCTGTGACAATTCCCTCTGCTCTCTTCCTAACTCGGGTAGCATAAAGTGTCTTTATTGCACTGTTCATTTCCTCTATGTCACTGCACATGTCCCTGTGAAGAACGGTTAGTGTGCAGTGGGCTGTACACATGGTGGATTGGCAACCCGCTATAACAGAGGTAGCCAATGCAGTTTCTTCCAAATGTTGCTGGATGACAACTCTCATCCCTGACCACTGGCCATGTTCACTGGGGCTAATGGGAGTAACGCTCCAGCAACGTCTGGAGAGCACCTCATTGGCTAGCCCTGCACTGCAAGATAACAGCGCCAATGTTTTCAGCAAACATGATTTTAAAAATGGTACACACACATAGGCACGCATACACTTCCGTGTTCATGCTAACCTCTTTATTTATCACTCTTTCTGAATGTTAGATAGCAAGGGGCAAACACATTGGCATTCTATTTGTTTATCTTATTTAAAAGCATTTCTAGCCTTCTTTCACACAGTGCCATCTAGGTTTGGGGAAACAAGAGGCAAGCCAAGTTTTGGAAAACTGGAACCGGTTGGGCCCATGCACATACCAAACACAGGACACTGCCTTAAACAGAGTCAGACTCCACCTAGCTCAGTATTGTCTACACTGACTGGCAGCGACTTCCCATGGTTTCAAGCAGAGAGTAGTTGCCAGCCCTGCCTGGGAATTGAACCTGGGACTGTTTGCATGCAAAGCATGTGCTCTGCCACTGAGCTATGGCCCCATCACCTCAATGATAGATGAGAGAGGAGTGGAGAAACAGTGATGATAAATAGTGGTGGAATTGATGTAAGAACTCTCAATGATGACTCCTCTCTTCCACTCCCATCAAGCATAAGGAGGCCTTTAGCTACTAGGTAATAATGAGCACCTTGATTTATGCCTACAAACATTTAGATGACATTACTCATCCACCATGACATTACTTATGTGCTTCATGGAGGATAAGGATATCAGTGGCTACATTACCATGATGGCTATATTATCACTAGTATCAAAGGCAGTAGCCCTCTGAATACCACTTGCTGGAAATCCTAAGTGGAAGAGGCTTATTGTGCTCACGCACTGCTTGTGGGCTTCCAGAGGCATCTGGTTGTCTACTGTGATAACAACATGTTGGACCAGATAGACCTTTGGTCTGGCTCAGCAGGGCTCCTCTTGTGTTACTAAATGTCATTTTACAGGATCTGCAGGGTGGTTTTGTGTGTGTGAGTATTATGGCAATATTATAAATACTAGAACAGGAATCAGGAAAATTTAATTGTCATCTTTGGTCCATACATTTTCTGGACTGTTTTTGATTCATCTATTAGCTATTTTTCAATTTGATACTAATAATCAAATTATGCACATTAGTTTTACACAGAATTGGCTCTTTTCTGTTCAGTCACAGAAACAAGTTCCTTGTTTATTTCACTCATATTTATATACGTGACCATCCAGCTGTGCTCTGACTTGTTTTATGTACCATGTGTTGCGCAAATGAATAGCAGTTTTCCAGTTTTATTTCCATTTTTTTGCATGCAGTCACCCAACCTAGATATTATTCCAGCTGTTAAGTGCATTTCAACCCCCTTTATTTTTTTTAATCATCCACACCGAAGGCTTGACGTTACTGCTGTCGTTTATTATTATTTTATCTTCATCACAATCTGACATTAACTAACAAATGTTCCAAATGTCAAACTATAGCAGTGATAAAATCCTAGCATGCTCATTGTAGCACAACTCCTGCAGGGGCTGGATTCAGTCTTAACAGCAACAATAATTATCTCATAAACTATACACTATAAATTGTTTTCCACAATAATAAAGCCGGGAGACAAACCTCAAATTTGTCACTGGAATTTCTTGATTGAAAAAAAAAAGTGTGCAGAAACATGGCATTAATGAATTTGCTTTTGTTATTTAGATAGGAATAAAATCTTAAATAGGATTAAATTACTCATGAGTTATAGTTGGAAACAAGATTGATGATGTCC
Organism: Lacerta agilis; assembly: GCF_009819535.1. NCBI lineage: Eukaryota > Metazoa > Chordata > Lepidosauria > Squamata > Lacertidae > Lacerta > Lacerta agilis. Next base: position 38,550,156 of record NC_046316.1, read on the forward strand.
TCATTTGTTTTTACTGTCTTACATTAAAAAAACAGTGACTAATCTAATTGTTTTTTTTACTAAACATATCATCTCGTAATTCTTCATAAAGGTAATTATTTACTTATGACAGAGCAGCAGTAACAGTTGGAAAAGGCTTCACATAAATTTGTTCTTAGAACCATTGAGCTCATAGGAGCAAAGTGCCTACCATAGCCTTAATAACTGATTTTGAAGGATTCCAAATGAAAACGAGGGAGCTGCTCAAGGGTAAATAGGTTGGGGACTGTTGTCAAATTATGGAAAGTAATACCCTGCCAAGCACCCATGGACTAAGGCATGGCTCTCAATAGTGCCCTGGTTCGCACATCACATTAAACCAAGGCTTTCTAGATCTGGATCCAAATTTCAAACTGTCTCCATCTGCTTGGAATTTATGGTAGGGAGAGTGCTAGTAGATGGCCAATGATGGAGCACTGTGACAGAGGAAATGCTCCATATTTCTTTCGGTGACTTGTCTGAGTAATGCCTTGTAAGAAAAGAAAAACAAACACGTGACATGATATAATCACATGAGAGGTTCTCAGATGCTGCTCCACTTTATTTGCGGCTGTTTGCAGGGTCGTGGGGGTTCAGAAAATTTCCATGAAATGAGAGTAGAATGGGCAGGATTGTCAGCCAGTTGCTCATTTTAGGGCTGTTAAAAGGTAGCTATATCTAAATCTAGACCTGAATAGTGTGTTCTCTTGTTCAGGGGCCCAGAGGACAGTACTTGAGTTGGAACTTCTGAGAACAACGTTGTACTTCTGCAGATTAGGCAAAGAGAAGAAGTGTAGGCTTCTTGCATTTATATAAGGTTTAATTTTGCTTACCAGTTACAGGGGCGTATATTGCATAGCCCTATTTCCTTCTGTGCTTAATGCTTTGGGCATGCCAACCAGTAACCTTCAAATCCATGGCTCCTGGCTCTTGTTTGAATGTTCTGAAGTCATGGTAGACTTGGGTGTCTACTCATATTCAGCTAATTTTTTTGGGTATTGGTGTCATATTTATGCAGTCCGTGCATCCTGGAGCATATTTCTTTTGCTCCCATCAATCCACAGGAGGAAAATGTGTAGAAATATAAGGTAGATTGTGAAGATTATTGCCACCATCTTCTACCCAGAACAAAAGGGTTCTGTTCTGCCCTGTTCCCAATTCCTTTTGGCCTTCCGTAGTAGAACAGCTTGCCACCAGTGCATTAATGACACCATTAATGACTTGCTATTTCTATTAAGTATGATAAGGGAATGCTAGTCTAATTCAGAAGAGTAATGTCCATTCTCATCTGGTAGTTAAGGCTATGATTCTGAAAACCGCAGTTATGCAGGTTGCAATTATGGTACTACTGGTATTTGCATGCTTTTTCAAAAGAACAGGGATGGCAGAACATTAACAAAACTGGAGCACCCCAGTTTCACTTCACGAATCTCAGAGTAAATAAATTTGCTAATTTTATCTCTTTGTCTCAGGAGTTCAAATAGCAGTCTTCCCATTTACTTTTGTTAGAACAAGCTATTGTAGAAAAACCAACTCAAATATATTAAAGAATGAATTTTCCTAATTGGATCAAATACTGGGCAAGAACTATGCAAAGTGCCAACAAAGTCTCTGGGTAATTTTGATTATGGTGAAAAAATTGAAAGAAAATCCAGTCAATTCATTGTTACAAGGTCACAGCCTTTCCCTGTGTTCATCCACAAAGACGATTCTTTCATTTTCTCTTTCCTCTTCTTTTACTTGCCATGAACATCTTATTAACAATTTGTATAAATGCCTAATCCAGAACATTACTGCTACACTAGACTGTTGACTCCAATTTCATAAACGTGTAAGAAGTGAGCAAATTAAGTAGTATGAACTATGACAGTCCTCTGACACTGACAGTGTAGAGTCCTGGCCCACACATGCTGTACAGCATAATGATTACATTACAATCTTGTGATATTATTCAAAATGACTTCAGATAAATGAATGATAAACTAGGGGTTATGCTTCCTTTTATTACAGGGCTGATAAGGTAGCTAATCAGTGTCCAAGTATATGTCATTACATAAATTATGAACCAGAGTTTGATGTGAATTCCCCAACGAGACAGAGCCCGAGTGTCATCTGCAGAGAGACTAAAGGCTGGGAAACGAATTCTGAAAACAATAGCCTTTTTGTGTGTTTTAACTGCATTAAGAAATTACAAAAGAAATGGCAAAAGATTGCCTTTCTAATATTTAATTGGACAATGGTTTCTGTTGTGATAAAGATGATTGACTATTGCTTCCCTACTCTTAAGCAGTTTGATTTTCTACCTATGGCCTTCTAACCCTGCAGTTCTCTTGGTGGGATCCCAAGGACCAAAGAGTGCATTGTGCCTCCCTTCTCCAAGAGTAAAGAGAGAGCTCTGACCTTGGAGAGGTGGATTTGATGTTAGATTCTCTCTCATCCCTGCTGTTGCATCTTCTTCAGCCTTGCCCCTACCTATGCTGGAAATGTGGTGTCAGTAGGTCCAAAAAAGGAGAGTGTTGGGTGGATTGGACCAGGGGAAAGGCCTGGATCCAAAGGACCCATAGGGTTGGATGACCCTTTGGTTAAATGGGAGTCTTACCTAATCTGATCAATCCTGCCTCTAACATTTAGATATTCTTGCAAATATAGCACAATATTAGCCACAGACATAAGGCTGCACTCTTGCAATATTGTAATTTCCTTTAATTTCTCAGTAAGCATACTTACAACCACAAAATGACTTTTGAATAACATTATTCACAGCAGGAAATTATGCACACTTACTTGGGAGTAAGCTCCATTGAATTAACTGGAATTCACTTCTGGGTAAACACGTGCAGGATTGTGCTGGGAGACTTTATTTTGATGAAAAGAGGGCTTTATTCTAGAATCCAATGAGCATTTACTAAGCCCAGAGAATTTGGAAGCCTGGGACTTGGTTTTGCTACAAATCTAATGGGCTCTTTCCACCCCCTTTTAACATATTTGATATGAAATTCAGATATAACACTAGCTAGTCTAAAGCTAAGCTTAGAATATACACGTCAAAATTGAGTTACAGAAGAATCGGGTTGACACAGATTAACAGTTGTATTTACCAAGTTCTATCACTGTGTCCTCCATAATCGCTGCGCTTGCAAAATTTAATTTAAACTTTATTCTGAAATAATATTGAAAGAGTGATTGTGAATTATGCAACCAGGAAAGAAAAGGGAATTTTCATTGTGTCTTTGCTTAGCTTTATCTGCTTTATGCGAATTACAGCTATACTCCGATAAGTAACAACTAAGATTTATAATAGAACATCTGGAACAAGCTACTTAGATACGTATACTTCTCATAATTACAATCCAGTTAGGGTTTCGTTCCAGGATAAGATGAGATGTTGTTGGTATCCTGAGGTTTACAATATAATATTTTAGGGATGTTTTATACTGAGGACCTTATATAGAGAAATTAAGTCAAGCTTAAGTCTAGTTGAAATGAATAGGACAAGTGAGGTTCATACTAGGTGTGACTAGGGCTCCCCCCCCCCAGTCAGAACTCACCGTAACTCAGTTCTAGCACCTCTCAGGTGGGCGCCATTGCCATTATAAAAGAACAAGAGAGGCGTTCATGGTGAGTTCCAGCATCTCTTTTTCTAGAAAAATAGCACTGCGTGTGACACACTGGACCACCCACACTTTTGTTTGTCCCGTGATTTCAAGTAATGGGCCTGAGAGAGTTTTTTGTCCCACCCTTTCCCCAGGAAAACGCTCTCTTCACTGCTGAATCAGAACAAATGTCAATCTGCAGAAAGCCTGATACAATACTGAGCTACATGAGCATAAAGCAGTCTCCTATGTTCCAAGAAAGAAAGAAAGAAAGAAAGAAAGAAAGAAAGAAAGAAAGAAGAAGAAAAAATAAGCGAAAAGGACACCAAGGACTCAGGCCAAAATAACGATTTGATAGATATAAATATAAATTATACAAGCTAAGACACTAGTAGTTGAGGAAGAATACCGAAACAAGGCCTTGTCCTGGCGTTTTCATCTCATTTGTATTAGAAACCTCAAGGAGTTAAACCTACAAGAGACTTGTATAATTTATATTTATATCTATCAAATTGTTATTTTGGCCTCAGTCCTTGGTGTCCTTTTTGCCTCTTTTCCTGCATTATTCTACCAAAAAAAGAGAGAAGACATTTCCTGCATGTCAGCTACGAGTCACCCCATGCAGCTTACTCCTGAGTAGACATATCCAGGATTGAACTGCATAAGACTGAGCTGAGAATCATATGCCACCTAATCTTTCTCAGCTACAGCCCCCTGTTATCTGTAAGATGGGACTAATAACATTGATCCACCTTACAGGACTTGTTCATAAGGAATACATGGGATAATGTGGAGCATTCCAAACTCAAAAGTGCTACCTAATTGTAAATACGATTATTGCTTCATTTGCATGGAAAGAATTAGAAAACGATTTGATGAAGACAATTTTTTTTTCTTCATGAGGTGAAAGCTATAAGGAATACAAACTGATATTCTTGTCTCGGGTTCCTTTTTGTGGGCTTGACAGAAATGGAAAAAAAAAATCATCTTTCTCACCTGTCATGGAAAGACACTAAACATGGACCCCTACTGTGTTATTTCCACAGCCAGACTTCACAGCAGACCTGCATTTAAAAGTTCTGACGTATTCACATAATCTTTAATTTGTCATTTTTAGTTTCTGACAACTGGGGATGCCAAACAACAAGCAAAGAAACAAACTGTGAGAAAATGTGGGAAGCTGAGATGGGGGTGGGAGAGTTTAGTTTAGGAGTGATGCGACTCATCGTTGCTGAATAATCCAGTTTACTCAGGTTGACAAACATTTTTTTGAAATTTGATCATACCTACCAGTGGAAATGCTTTTCATATAGGATTGCATTGGCATGTAGATATTTGAGGGGCATATATGTAGAAACCCACATATTTGAGGCTTTCCACAGCACTATTTATTGTTTAATTAAATGATCAAAACATTATTAATTAAAACAGTTCAATGTCAGAAGAGTCCAAGATAGGAATAAAGGGCCAATAACAGATATTATAGATAATTAAGAAGGCTTGTAACTGAAGAGCTGTAAGATTCTGTACCTGGTCTGCTTGGCTGTTAAATGGTTCCATAGGGGTAAACGCTGCACATCCCATAAGAACATAAAAGAGCCCGGCTGGATCAGGCCAAAGGGCAATCTAATGCAGCATTCTGTTAGCATAGTGGCCCACCAAATTGCCATGGGAAGCAGGACCTGCATGCAAGAGCACTCTCTGGACTTGTGATTCCAAGCAAATGTCATCCAGAGGCATACTGCCTCCAACAGTGGAGACAGAACATAGCCATCATGGCTAGTGACTATACCATCTACTTTCAACACTGTCCCTCCATTTCCAAGAAATGCCGCCAGAACTAGGAGCTGGTTGTGTGCCTCATTTTTGCCTTTGTTTGTGTCCCATCTTTTGTAGTAAACTATACTTTCTTGTGTTTTTAGCAATGTTGTAAGCTGCTTAGGGGTCTTCTGGTAACAAGAGGCTAACAAGTTGTCATCGTCATCATCATCATCATCATCATCATCATCATCATCATCATCACCATCACCACAGTTCACTTCATTTTCTTTTCTTCTTTTTGTACCAGATGCCAAATCCCTCTGGTTGCAATCCTATGCATATGTACTTGAAAGTAAGCCCAGTGAACTAAGAAGAGCTTGCTTTTGATTAAAGGATTGCACTCGAAGACTGGTACTTGCTACTCAGGAGTATTTATGATGAAAACAACAACAATGTAATATATGCATCCACCATAAGAAGCCTGTAGCCAAAAGGTACTCTCTACCCCCCTCTATATTTTTCCATACACAGTGGGCAATACTGTATGAGACATAAACACATAATATGTATGAAGACTAAGATGTATGCAAATATTTTTTAAAAATATATTCTGCCCTTTCCCCAGTGCTCTTAAAAGGATTGTTCTGAAGCACCAACTGTAGATTTATAATATTATACACTACCCCACTGTACTGCATACATTTGCTAACAACAACAACAACAACAACAACAACAACAACAACAACAACAACAACAACAACCTTTACCGAATCCACACTAGTGACAAAGCTGCCAAGAAGTGAGTAGTTGATATGCCTTTTTATTACTGCAGCTGCCTTGTTTTTCCCCCTAGTCAAAATAAAAGAAAATCACAGGATCCTTAAAATAATAGCTGACAGCAGGTAGTTACTGAGAAATGCATGTCCCTGCCTCTTAACTTTGTAGCATCCATCCAGATGGCAGATTACAGACTGGGATCTGCGGGTTGGTGACAAATACATGGGTAATAGCATTCAGCTCGCCTAACTGTAAAAGTGAATTCACTATTCTGCTTTGATTGTAGACTTGACATATCAGATGAGAAGACTCTGCGGAAGAACCTGCCAGAGCAACAGCACAAATAAATGCCAGACACAAGTGCCGCTTGATGTGGAATTACAAACATTGTACCTATCATCAATTCAAATTTAGCTCAGTATGTAAAGTCTTGAGTTGTTGTTACATCACATGAACAGCAGGCTTGGAAGGCTGTTACTTGTTTACAGAGATACAAAAGAAGGTTTAAGCAGCCTTGCCCCTAGTGATTTCCTCTAGCAGAGCAGCTCCAGCCATTGTTTTGCTATGGGAAACAGGGAAGATTGGAATTTTTAAACACACACACACACACACACACGAACAAGCACCACTTAACATTCTCACCTTTACACGCTCTCAAACCCATTGTATCAATTATTCAGGTTTTTGTAGAAGCAGATGTATTGATCTCTCGGTTTTGCCTGAGAGTACACAGTGCAATTTGGAAAAGGCATGGTGCAAAGATTCTTTTAATTCTCTCTGTGTTCCCTCTCATAATGGAGCGTGTGGCTCCCGGCTTATCTTACTACAGATTTTCAAACTGGTTCCAGCGGCTGCTTATGTAGTCCTCGAGGAGGTGAGGTCTTTCTGATGCACAAAGAGATCTAGCTGTGTTTCCCATTCACTGCATACTATGATTAGGAAGTCTGCAAAAAAGTGTGAGAATCCATCTCTTTTGTTGTGATGCACCTGAAGGCTCCAGTTGCACACCTAAGATATTTGAAGTGTATACCTCTAAATGTCAAGTGTGAATGCAACAAGGATGTGTTATCAAACCTGTGTTACCATATAGTCACACTGATCGCAGGAAGCTTTGATTGGCTGCAGATGCTTATTGAGCAGGTGGCAAATCCAGGTCTGACTCTTCACAAGGCATAAAATAGCTATGCGGCACCAAAACAGTAGGACAATACATTACTTGATGCATAAAGTGGTGCCGGGGGGTGGGGATAGCTTCTCTTTCATAAACATCAACATAGTTACAATGGCAAATATAAGTACAGTACTTTGTATTGAAGGCCATAGGTAAAGGACTTGTTTTGCTTGCAGTAGATCCTGGGTTCAATCCCTGGTGTCTCCAGGTAAGGCTAGAAAGGACCCCTGCCTGATAATTTGGAGAGCTGCTACCAGTCAGCATGTAGCCACTGCTGAGCTACATCGATCAGTGGTCTGATTCTGTACTAGGCAGCTTCCTATATTTGAAGCCATTATCAGGAATGCATTGATGAAATGCCAACTAGTGATTAATACCACACTTGGTGCTGTATATTTCACATGTAGTGCTACAGTTCTGAAACATTCACAAGATTATGTTTACATGTTCAATTAATCTCTGAACTGGAATGCCATTTTGTTCTGCGTTTTTACTCCTGAATTTATATTAGCATATCTAAACAACTGCTCATATTGGAAGCTCATTCCAGGGACAGTATAAACGTTTTCACATAGAATCCATCTACCTGTGTGCACGATTGTTCTCAGTAACTCATGTTCATTAATTTAAGTGGGTCCACTCCTAGTAAAACTTAGTTGAATACCACCAATAGTCTTTGCCACAACTTGCCAGAAGCTGAACCAATTTAGAATCCAGTGAATCCTTGGTTGACTCAACTCCACCCATTCCCAGACCCTCCTCATTGGCAAAGCCCAGAATAGCAGAACTGGGAGGATGGACAGCTTGTGCCTCATCAAAATACTCTCCAGCATCATGGATCAGGGATTTTGAGTGCTATGTAGGACTTCAACCCTATCTAACCTTAGTTGGGAATAGTTCTTTGTACTCAATACACCTGAGTTGTATTGAGCTATAGGATCGCACTGTAGAGTGCAAAATAAGGGATAAGGGTGAAATGCACCACTTAACACTCGTCATTCATATCACAACATCAATATTAGCATGACTAATCACAACACCACAGCTGGTAAATAATAACAATAACAATTTATTTATTTATATGCCGCCCATCTGACTGAGTTGCCCCAGCCACTCTGGGTGGCTCCCAACAAAATGAAACACAGTGAAACATCAAACATTAGAAACACAAAAAGAAAACATACCAAGTATGAATGACTGGTTGAGTAAAGCTAAAAATGAATGGGTGGGTCTAGTTGAATTCATGTGTTGGGTGGGTGGGTTGAAAGCAAGTAACAAACTCTATTATGAACACACATCATGCATTGTGAAAAATGGAAAGTTACAAATAAAGCCATTTTATATTGAATTTTCCTCTGTATTGTAATAACTGGTATAGGTTTTCAATGCAAAGGTTCAGTAATAATGAGACAAGCAATAGAAGGTTATATCAATTAAGATGTTGCCTCATGTGCCTAAATAATGGAAAATACTTTATTATAGAATTCATATATGCAAAGAGCAACTTTCGATGTTGATTGGATCATGTTTAGCAAACAAAGGTTGTAGCCCAATCTGACAATTGTTTACTCACACAAGTAAGTCTTATTGATTTCAGCATGTCTTACCTCCAAGTAAATATGCTTAGGATGTCAGCCTCATAAAGGATACAACCGACATCTTATTGAAATGAAAGCCAAAACCTCTGTTAACTTCAGTGTTCATAGATTTTACCTTAAATCAATAGCCACAGCAGAATGTACTGTATGACTAGCTTTTGTTAGGTACTATGAATGCTCAAATCATTTCTTTAGCTATTATCTGAGCTGAAGATCTTTGCTGATCTCTTCATATAATCATATGTGTTAAGTTCATAGTAACAATTAACTTGATTTTATCAGTGGTTATCTAAAACACAGTAAATGGAAATATCTGCCAAAAGCAAATAAACATATTAGAAGGACATGTTTAAATGATCTGGATAACCCTATGAGCCAACATAGCAGGTGGTAATATCCTGTTCTTAAATTACATTTCAGCAAGTGAACATAATAAATCCTCTTGTGTTATACTTCGCTAGTAGCAACGTATACTCACATTATTCTATTTGACCTCATTACTGCTAATCATTATCACATTTTTAATAGCTGCCACAATGAGTGAAACAGTTAATACAGTATTTCTTGCCGAAGAGAGCCTGTCAGGTTATTGATGACAAATTAAAATTAATAAAGAAGATCTGTGTTGAATTTGAGGGTATGGAATAACTCCGAGCATCCAGATGATTGGGAAAGGCCTCTGGGGTCCTCTGTGAAGAATAATGTTTTTGGTGTACGTGTATTGTCTTGAAAGCAACGCTAAAACTGCCAAATCTCTGCTTTTGCCTGGAAGACTTCCTGAAATAGGAGCTGTATTCTTTTGGCCCTCATCACATGTAATTTATTCCTCAGAGAGATATTTCCTGTTCTGTACACCTTAGCTTGGCGCTGTAATAATAGAATGTTTCTAAGGTTCTACAGTTTTATTTACCTCGGTAAGAACCTTTACAAGAGCAATCTCAGCCAAACATTGTTGGAGTCCAGATAATGTAACAAATAACTAAAAGTTCAATACAGCATTTCTTTCCACATACACGGGCTCTGCTTTTCAGTGCATTTACCCTGCAACTATTTACTTTAGTCCTTTTCGCTTTTTCTTTCCCCAAATCACTTATTCGCTAAGGGCAGTTAGAAAATCGTATGCCTCCCAGTAGTTTCCTGCATCTAAATTGTGCTAGAAATTCTCTCTCCTGGAATATAACTCATTTCTTTTAAAAGGTTTATATTTACATATCTTTTACATGTTCTCTATCTATTTCAGATATTGGTGTTTATTAAAGGTGCCTGCTCTGTAGGGAATTGGGAAGAGAGAAAGTCATTCCCCACCTGGGACTTAGGTTCAAGGCCATCCTGAGGTCCTGAATTAATTGAATATAGTACTATTAGTTCTGTCCTTAGTAGACAGTAGTCCGCATCATGGAATCACCAGACATAATTTTGACTGTGCCCAGGAGGCATACCAGGGAGACTGAATTATCTCTTTCCAAAAGAGAAAGTAGTCCTTTGAGGTCAACACCAGAGGTCATTTGTGGGTCAGGGAAACTTCGACGCTAGGCCTGTCCTGGTGAACGAGGGGGAAAAACCATGTTCCAATTACTGTATGTAAGCAATTCATGCAGAATTTCTTTACACAAAGGGTTTTAGAAAGCAAAATGGCAAAACCAAGATCAATCTGTTTCAGTACTGGATTATCAGGGAGGGAATGAGGAGAGACAAGAAGTGCATGATGCTAATGTGAATTTAACTGGGCCAGATAAGCTTTGAAGGCTGGAAATAAACCCTTGCCTGGAAATAAGACCAACTGAAACCTATGTCTTACTATAGAGAAGGCATCTATAGAATGGCACTGTAAAGCTGCAGCCCTGTACCATCCTAACTTGACAGCAGACATGCGATGATGTACAGGATTGCAATCACCATACAATGATTTATTCCTTGTGTGTTTGGAGTGAATCTCGAATGAACCTTACGTTCTTCGTTTAATTCCTTGCATTTCTTGTAGAGAAGTACATTGCTATGTTTCACAAAGCAAAATTCACAGCTAAGGAAGTGGAAAGATGAATGGAAAACAATTAGGCAAATGTATCTAGGTAGTTATTCCAGTCAGCATTACTACTCCCATTTCAAATGAGAGGCTAACTAAGTGTAGGTGTCATAATTTTAGGGATTTGTCTTATTTTTGTCCAGAGGCTAAGAAATACCATCCATATATATTGTTAATTTGAAACATGAACATTATTTCTATAGCGCAGGAAATAGCCATGCAATGAAAAGATGTCACACATTTGGGGTTTATGTCTGCATGTTGAAATATAACCTTCCTTCAAATGGGATTAAGAGGATGCTTAAAGCAAAAGTCGGTCACAACCACGTGAAATTCACATGCTTGAAAAATACCTGTCAGAATTGCTCTCTGTCATTAAAATGTAAAATAAAATATAGAAAATGAGGAATTAATTCATTTAAGCATTTTGCCCACCCGCCTTTTACTTTTCCGCAGTCCTCATGGGAATGATTCTTGAAGTGTATATCACCAGCAGACTTATTTTTTACCATTATTTTTAACTTAATGAGTATACCTTGCACATCAGAGAGAAAGCACAAAGGTTAAATTTTACATTAAGATCACATTGCAACATGGCATGCAAATGTTCCTATGCAAATGTAAAGCTTCTGGAAGATAAATGTGTTATATCTTTAACCAGTTAACTATGACTGTGAAGTATGGTGCGAGATGTTCAGTGGTTTCATTTTTATATCTTTCTTGTAAATAATGCATAAAGTATGTAGATGTTGTCAAAATATGATTAAGCTATTAGCGTTATAGTTTTCATAGTTAAGAATGTGTTCGGCATACAGCTCCTAATAACTCATTTCTAAATGCAGAGACCTTTATAAAATATTTCTTGTTCAAGTCAACACTATCATGTGACATAATGATTTTGCTTAAAACCAAGTTAAATGAGGAGTAAAATTAAACAATATTGCATGAATTGTGTTTGACTAATTTTGTGTCACATTATATTAGCCAGGCTTTCAAAATATGTGTTAATGACAAATAGGGTAAGCCCTTAACATACTTTTTACATCTGTAAAATCACCCTTAAGTCATTAACTTTTAAAGGTTCATTTTGTTTGCAGTTTTTGTAGCCAGTGGCTTTTTAGTGATTACTTTGGTCTGTAATGCTAGATGCGATAAAAAATATTTTACATAAGTCATTGAGACTTATTGCCAGCGTTTGGGACATGTCTGTGCGTGTTATAACAATATCTAATAATGGATGAACTTTGCAGTTTTGAAGTAAACACCACTACGGGGGAATTTTAAATGCGAAGGTTTCATTTACATAAGTAGTGCTCTTAAAAAATTGAGGAAATTTTGAGTCAACAAGATGATTGCCTTAGGCTCTGATCCACCAGCTGCCAGTTATACACAGACATCCTAATGCAGTTAAAATAATCCATGCATGGCAACAGGCTCCTGTGTACGCTTTGTTCTTTGGATTGGGTCCACTTTGCATCCAAAATGGAACTCCATGAAAACCTTTACACCCAGTCGCAGGAACTACATGCACAATGATTTGTGCTGGATTGTAAAGAGAATATTTCATCTAATATATCATTAGAGATAGATGGACATTTGCCACCAGGAGGAAGTTTCTGTTTTTATATGTTTTTTTAAGCTTACGGCATAGAGAACTATTGCTTTTAAAATCCTTCTTAACACCCTTCATGGTGAACCTCTAAAAGTTGAGAACAGAGGTGAGCAGCTGGCCCCACAATCACACAGTTCCGCTCTAGAGAAAAGATGATTTATGATGCAAAAGAGATATGCCAGGTTTTCACTAAGGCACAGAGTATTCCTTTGACACAGAGTTTCCTGTAAATCAAGTCTGAGGACATTGGGCCACCCCTTAGATTTTAGGGCCCATCCCTGTGGACTCCGATGTGGAGCTGCAGTTTGAACATGGTGAACTACTACTTCTTTATATGCTAAGAGATCTGAAATGCCCTAGAGGCTACATGCTGCTGAGTAATTATGGCTGCACAGGCAGGTAATGAGATAAGGACAACACAAAAGGGTGCAGTGAGGAGGACATGTTGGGAAGTGTGCTGTTCTTATCCTTCACTCCTTTAGTAACATCTTCATTCTAACCACCCTATTCTCATCTCAGGAAGTTCATCTAAAGGATTTTCCCTCTGGAAACATGTCAGAATAAAGGCTACAGACTTTGCATAAAACATATACTGTACAGTTGTACATAAGGTGCTTGTCGCATCTTAATGTTGAACCTCACCAGAGAGCAGGCCTCTCAAATACTCTCTATTCTATGGGGCACTCTGCGCTTGGGTGGGAAAATCGAAAGCACTCAGTAGCACTACCCTGTTCCTCTCTCTTGTGTATACTTCCATATTAGCTGCCTGGTTCTTCTTACCTGTGGTGAAGCATCCAGTCTATTTCTGATGGTCTACATTGTCCTGTTTCATTTTGAATTTCCACAGAGTATTCAACATAGCAGACGGGAGGGGAAAGTGGTGGGAAAATATGACAAAGAAAAGCTATTAAAGGACTAAAATCTCTGTTTTCAGAGAACTTGGGAATAACTTTAGCCAGGGGAATCAAAGAGGTCCTGTCTCCATATTTCAGTGGGAGATATATACATAGGTGCTCCAGTTATATGGTAATGGACCTTGTTTACTCCTGATTTATACTCTGAGACACTTGCTTTTCAAACCTTCCTCCAAATGCCTGACTTTGAACAGGGGTCACTGTTGTAGCCCTTGTCGTCGTCGTCATCATTTAATTTATGAATTGCTTCCTATGAGGCACCTTGAAAGCAATTTCTAAAACAATAAAAACTTACATAAAACATGCATTATTAAGCATCACTAAGGCAATGACCAGATCACTACCCAGTGCTACTAAGTCTTATTCACCCTGTGGTATGCAACTAGGCCAATGTTTACATAATATCAACAGTGTGCAAGGTAGCACAGAGAGCACAGAAGAAGCACAGTTAGGCTTCTTGTGGATCTGCAACATTTGCAATGATGCACACCAAATGGTTAATGCTCTCCCCATCACTACATCATCATGTTTTTTTTTTTAAAAAAAGCTCCACCTATTGAATTGCTGGCTCTTATGTACCTGGCTAGATATTTGAAGTGCTTCAAACTTCAATAGCAGCCCTCACTTGTAGACCTATCCATCTATTGTGAGTGAGCACAAAGGACTTGTTGACTGCACTCGGAATGGCTGCCTTTTCACACTCATTGGAGACAGTGCAGTCCTGGGATAAAGTACCGGTAGTTCTTAGTTACATATGGGCTACGGTAATAAAGCAAGAGTATGGAAATCTGCTGGGCAAAAGTGTTCTAAGAACTAGCAGTTCTGCTATGGAATGGAAGAGTAGGCTAATTAATAGTGAATTTTGACAGGCTGCTACCATGAATATTGAGCAAGCACACTAATATGGTTTGATGTGAGTGCCCTATAGTTTCTTCTCTCTGGAGTCAACCACAACCGTTTCTATACATGGAACTGAAAAGGGCTCTTGCTTCAATAACTCTGCAAGGTTCCATTGTTGAGAATGGAATGTATTACCAGTGCTTCTCTTCTGCATGCACAATGATGAGAAGTTAACATGGGTTAAGTAGGTCCAATGGCTATTTAAGCTTCATATAGCAAACTTAAAGATAGCTTTGGATGTGCTGGAAAGGCACAAGAATTTTGTGCTTTGACATGATATGCAGTCATTGCTATTAACTTAGGAGTGCTCCTGGTGGTGGAATATGCAAGCTACATGTTCATCAGAAACCTGGTCATCCTTGCTGCAGAACCTCTGGAACCTGTGCAACCACTTATAGGTGAAGTACTTCATACTCTTAGATAAAAAATTGTATAATGAAGTATGACTCGGTGCTAAGCTCCGCGTAGTTTTTGCAGCAGAATCATTACATTCTATGGGTGCAACTGGAAAGATGATGCCTGATGTGGAGTCAATGCTCAGGTGAGTAGGGATGGGTGCTCGCTCTCTTACTGGGTTAGCAGTAAGTCTAAGAGTCCTGACTAGTACAACTGGGGATAGCTGTCAGAATTTCCTGCAAGGTTGTGGCAAACGTTCAGGGTTCATTAGCTGATCAGTTTATGTAAAGAGGGTCACCCAATGGTGGAAAGTTTGAAAACAGCTGGCTTGGTGAAATTGGAGTATACAGAGACACCATAAAGCACATTAGCATGCACACATGTATATATGTGTACGGACATATATATCCCAGTTGTTTCCCTGGCAGGACTTAATGTGATAATTTATATGTCGAGATGCAACTTTAGAAATAATTACTATAAACTAAATAGGTATGAAATGTTCCTTTCATTGGGAGGGGAGATGATCAGATGGCCAGTGTGTGCCTTCTCAGGCTGCTGCCCAGCTGTTAACGATTGATGAGCAATCTTAAGCTCCCTCCTTCTGGTTCTTTATCTTTAAACTTGGGCTGGGCAGCCCTTCAAATAGAGAGCTGCTCTCTGACAGCTCTTCAAACAGAAGATTGCCTTCTGTACCGTAAGACATGCGGCCTCCCTACTTTTACAGTGTCTCCTTGACACCGATATGGATAAATGCACATGCATATGCTTTCCAAGGCTTATTAAAGACTGCTGCTTATGGTTTTGTGGGTGCAGAAACCGAGCTGTGAGGTCTGGAAAGGACCGAGCATTGTAGCAAGCGCACAGACCGCACAGTCTCCTTGGTGTTTTTGCTGAAGTGTAGCCTGTCACCTCACGACTGCATCCCTTGAAAGTAGTATAAAGCTAACTGTATCCCTCTTACCTACAACCTGTGCTAAATTTCATTTAGCTCCATTGAAAGGTTCAGCCTTTAGGCCATGCGGCTGCTGTCATTGAGTTTAGAAAATATTTGTTCCAGATCTAAGAGGTGTGCTTGCTGAAACCGAAAGACAGAATCCAATCGGCACAATGGTTGAAACACTGGAGGTTTGTGTGTTTGTGTGTGAGTAGTTATATATAATGTATGTATTTGAGAAACATCTTTCCAGTAGCAAAAGTTTGAATTTTAGTGGACATGTAATATGGGGCAGGTGGAACTTCTTTTGTCCTTTACTTTCTGTGTAGAGTCAATAGAATTACTCTCTCCACACAGCCTTTCTATTGAGCTGAAGCTGTGCTCATGTATTCTTAAGACTTATCTCTTTGCGAACCCCCACAAATAATGTCTGCACATTCTAACCAATTATATAGTTCTGTTTATTTAAGAGGTTAATTTAGGCTTGCTCTGAGTATGAATGGATTTGCAAAGATGAAGGTGGAGCATATTAAGCAGAGAACTAATATCGTGCCCTTTTTCTTTGGAGTAGCACATAATTCAATATCAGACAAGGTTTGTCCATAGGGCTTAAATCTGTATGTCTCTCAGCAGCAACACTTGAACAAGATCTTTTGGATAACCATAAACAGCTTTTATTCCTTTGAGGCCAGCTCTTCATTTGTGAAGTTTACTCCTGCCTGGACCACATAGGGGGTTTCTTCTGATGTCCAGCAATTAGATGTTTGATGTGAGGCTGTGCTTGAGGCTCCCACCTTGGGTGTGCTTGTTGCATCCTTTCCCAGAGATGGTCACATCATCAGGACATTACAGGTGGCTATAGCAGGCTACACTGCTCCATACTTTCAGCTTTCTGTATGCTCAGAGAATGTGACCTATAGATAGGACCACCTTACTTCATAAGAACAACAACTAATGTTTGGTGTGAGAGGCCACATGGCGCAAGACTGGCTGCTGGGTCCTTATATGGAACAATCAGACTGTTCCTCAAGTCAGTTAAAGCTGTGAAGCTGTGGCCTTACTCTGGCTCCAGTGTGCTCCCACCACTAGTGTCTGAAGCCGACGAAACACGATGTTAACTACAATCCATATGTATCCTGTAGTTTCTTGAGAAATGCTGTTGCTTGATGCATTTCGCCTCAAACCAGCTTCCACATACTTTTGTAAACCAAGAAAACTTTAATAAAAAATACTTTAAAAAAGGAAAAAGAACCAGCTTCCAGCCACTTTGAAAAACATAAGCAGGGGTTAAGCCTAGGTGTGTACTTTGTAATCATCTGTTGTGCATGCGCAGATGATGGATTAATTGAACAGGAGTTCAGCAGGGGTTGTAAGTGTGGGCAAACACATCTAGTAATCTGCTAATGGTATGCATCACAATGTAAAACGTGAGTTGAAATGCAGCATGGGTACACAACCTCATTGTGTTTTAAGCTGCTAATGTGTACATGTCCTTCCCCTAAGAGTTTACAGAGTCTCTTACACACTAGAACAGAACATTCCGGCCCTTATCAGTAATTCTGTTTGCTACCACTTTCTTGAACCATAATAAGGTAGGTTAAAGGTGATGGTGGTGGTGGGAGTTAGCCTATGCCTTATTGTTCTTTACAGGGCTTTTGAGCCTACATAAAACAATCCTACTCTGATGTAAATTCTATTGAGCTCAATGGGCCTTACTCCCATGAGCATGGGAATGGGATTGTTCTGTTAGGCAGTAAACTGATCTACCAGAGTCATACAATAAAGGTCCTTTATTGTAGTCCTGGGCCCCAATAGGAAAGTTAGATTATTAGCAACTGCTGTATATTGTAACACAGACCAGTTCCTACAGAGGACATGAAAACCTGCAGTCCTAAGCACATACCCCTGAGGGGTAAAAAAGAGAGCTAACTGTGGGTGGGTTCCTCATGCTTCCTAATACAGCACATGCTTAAAAAAGATCAACTACTGAGCAGTTCTTCTATTTAATTAAGCAGACTAATATCAAAGCAGTTTTTTGCATTTAAAATTCGTGCTTAAACTTCTCACAGATTAAGTGGGCTTAAACAGTTGCTATTCCTGACTTTAACAGCATTATAAAATACATTAGAGATTGAGAGGATAAAATTCTGCCATGTTAGGTTATAACCTAACTGCTATTTGCAGTTGTAAGGACTACTAATGGCACAGGGACAAGATTTATTACAGTAAAGACATCCTGCTTAACATTAGCTTTGTCATTCCATTAATAATGACTGCTTATGAGCCATCTCGTTGGCATCTTTGTTGTCCTGAAAACTTAAAACTCACAGCACAATTCTTTACGATGTGCTACATTGCCCCCTCTGGGTATTCCTGACCATTATCCCATTTGGTTATATTCAAAACTGCTGCCTCCTGAGAGAGCATTAGGGCTGACCTTTAACCCTGCAATATTCTTGGTTCAAATGGCGTAATAACATGTAGTGAATATTTACAAGCATACTTATACCATAATAGAGTACTGCTGTGAACATTAGCACATATTTTCTGCTCAATCAGGCTTTGATGTAGAGCTTGCCTTGCACCCTGGAGAAAATGCAGTCCCCAATAAGCTGTGCTAGTGAAACACCCTTGAACCTAAACAGCTTACATAACATAAACTGACTAGATGCAGATTAGCAAGCAAACATATACATTTGAAATGTTGCAAGTCCCAGTAGTGTGTTACTAGGCTGCATAATGTCTTAAAGAGTCTTCCCACTAGAGAAATAAGTGAGAGGGAGGCACACTACCTTACTAAGTACCTGGGCTTGTAAGCAGCAGCTAAATGGTTTGCAAAAAAAGGAAAAAAGAGATGATCTTATCCATGCAAAGAAAATTAATAGCCATAAGCAATAATGACAACAGGCAAATTATTTCCATCTTCCTTCATCTCAGTCAGCAGTTTCTATTACATAGCTATTCTTTCCCCAGCCTTCATCTAGAGTTCTTGCTACACACTTTCTAATATAACATCAAAGGCTGCTAGCATCACTTTTACAAACTGTGCTCACTTCCTAATCACCCTCTTAATTTTTTTTTTCTGCTCCCAAGATCAGAATTTCAACTTCAATGCATTTTATAACATGACAGTTGTCCTGACACTACAATGGTCTCAGGCTTGGTGCATAAATACCAATTTATAGGCAGCCCTGTGGTCCTGTACTGACCAGCGGCGTAGGAAGGCGGATGCAGTGGGTGTAGTTGGCCCTGGGTGTCATCACCTGAGTTTTTAAAATAAAGAAAACTTTTTGGGGGCTCACAAAACCTTTTAGTTCGGTCAACATATGCAACAAAACACGGCTGGCACTGGGTGCCACACCATGGGGGCTGGCACTTACTGTGGGGCCAGCAGTATGCTCGAGCCATTTGTCTGTCCTGGGAGTGACGTAGTGGCTTGGGCGCCTGCAGGCTCCGCACTGCCTGAAACAGCAGTGTGGGGCTTGCATTTGCCCACCGCCTCTCCCTCACCCGCTCTACAGTTGAGGGTGCGTTGCGGTGGAGAGGCTTTGCACAGTGCGCCCTGCCCTGGCTCACCCAACACAGGTGCAGAGTGCGTGCGCCACCCTGGGCCCCCGAGCAGCTAGCTACGCCATTGGTACTGACCAACTGATCCAGTCACTACAGCCCTGTTATTGTTGGAAAAACGCTCTGGGGAAAACGGCGACCTCCCCCTGACTTCTGAGAGTCTCCCGGTAGGCACGTCTCTGGAATGGCATGCCCCTTCATTTCCAGAGTGCCTCTTTGTGACACTTTTCATCTGAAAAGTGCACACAAGTCTTCTAGCATCACACAGCAAGAGGAAAGAAACATCTGTAGATCTAAACTACATTTTATTTAGATTCTGTACAAACAATCCATAATCATGTCTGTGTGCTCCAAGCTCTGGCAGAACAATAACTGTGCATACTGCAAAAGTGAAAGTACAGTTACAATAACACACTCAGATGGAAGAGATAAGACAGTCTTCCATTCCCACACTCTTCTCAGACATCTCATGTGATTTATACTACTCACACCAGCAGCATCGGCTGCATAAAAATCCTAACATCCTCCCCCATTTTTAGGGGCATGGGACTTTGGATACAGACACAGAGTTGTTTCACTCAGAATGGTTCCCCATTCATTTCAGCAGAAGTAGTGATCTGCACGGGAATTTTGCACAAACAGCTAGATGGAAGACAATGCAGACTTTTAAGCAATAGAACTTGCAAACAGATGGTTTGTGAATGCAGTGTTATCAAGAGGGGCCAAGTCCTAGTTTTCCTGGATGAAACTATAACTGTCTGCCATAAAGAGTCTATTCTACTCATATAGGCTTCCTGTATGATGTAGAACCCTGGAAAATCAAGCTTCTACATTGCAAAGGCAGCCAACATGAACAATGAGGCTCCATGGTGCAGAATGTTGCCCTCAAATGTTTAATAGGTGACTGGGGGAGGGGAGGGCTAGCGTGCTTGTCCACACTCTTCCCCCCTGTACATTGATGTACTAAATAGGGTTCATATCTCCTTTTCATTTGAGTGTTATATACTTTTAGGGAACATATATATTGTATATATATATAACTCTCTGGACTGGCCACCACTTCATGTCCAGGTACAGTTCAAAGTGCTGGCCTATAAATCCCTAAATGATTTGGGACAAGGGTATTTGGAGGAGATTTGAAGGACTATCTTATTCCACATCAGCTTGCCTGTTTACTACAATCTTCATCTGAAGCCTTTATCTCCATCCTATTGCCATGGGGAGTTAGTGTGCCAGAATGCAGGCCTTTTTGGTTGGTTGTCACATCCAGACTGTGGAATTCCCTTTTTTGGAAGGTTCAATGGGTGCCTCATTTAATGGAATTTCAGTGCTCTGCAAAGATTGCTTTGTTTCAATTAGCCATTGATTTGAGAGCCAGTGTGGTGTAGTGGTTAAGAGTGGTAGACTCATAATCTGGGGAACCGGGTTCGTATCTCTGCTCCTCCACATGCAGCTGCTGGGTGACCTTGGGCTAGTCACACTTCTTTGGAGTCTCTCAGCCCCACTCACCTCACAGAGTGTTTGTTGTGGGGGAGGAAGGGAAAGGAGAATGTTTGCTGCTTGGAGACTCCTTCGGGTAGTGAAAAGCGGGATATCAAATCCAAACTCCTCCTCCTCCTCCTCCTCCTCCTCCTCCTCCTCCTCCTCCTCCTCTTCTTCTTCTTCATATCAAACCAATCTGGTTCTGTTTTCATATCCAGCTCTAGTTTTTTGCTCTGGTTTTGAAAACCAACACATCAACATATAGAAAGATGTTCATAGGTGTTGATGCTGAGATCAAACAAGGGTAAGTTATCAAATTGATACCGGTTTGTACTGACCCATCTACTATGGATTTAAAAAGAAGTGTCAGAATCTTAATAGTGTCCCCATACACCAACATGGTCCTTTGTATCAGCTCTCATATTAATGGCTTACAGGGAGATGTAAGAGGGCCCAGGGTGTACTCCCAGCTTACCTTGTGAAATTGACGTCTTTAGAGTCACAGTAAATATTCCTGATACTGAATGGTCTACTTTTGAGATCCAATAAATGGTTTGCATTTAGTTTCTTGAATTGGTATACTGTAATATCGTCTGTGTGTGTATGTGGCATTATTCCAATTTTGTAGCCTTTCTTGTCGAATTCTGATAGAACTTAAGTTTAAGCAAAAAGGTCTCATTATTTAAAAACTTTGACTTGGCAGTGTCTGTCTATCTATCTGTGAGACAGACAGAGTACATCTTATCTTGGGTACATTATAAACCTGTTTCCATTTTTGCATTACAATCTCCATATACAAAGGAGATGTCCATTTTTGATATTTTATTCATAAGATCCCTCAAGGTGTCATTGAAATTCTTGCAGTCTTTCATCAAAGTGATCTGCTGTTGCAAAGTACACCTGCGCGCTAGATGAAATGGTTGTCCTCTGAGAATAATGGCAACCATTCTGATATTAATTGGGTCCCAAGTAATTATCAAGTTCATATATTTATGTTCTTGGACTACCTTTTCCTCCCATATTGATTCTCCCACCAAATATTGCAAGTCTATTTTCCCTGCTGTAAACTCAATGTATGGTAACCGCCACCAGATATAGTTTTAATTCTTGTTGACAGCTCTAAAAATGATAATTATACACACATCCTCCTCTCTCTTTGGACTTGTTAATATTCAGTGTACAAGTTTAATAACATGCTGCTTACAAATGGTTACTTTCTGCAGTTACCTTCCTTGGAAAACAAGGACTTGATTTAAACACCCACCCACAAATTTCTGTTGGCTTTTTCAGTGCTTTTTTGTTTTAATTCCATTGACTGTGTGCCAGCCTAATGGACCGGAAAGTCAGGCCCGTAGCTCTTGGTACAATTTCCTTGGGACATAAAAATATTTTATTCAAATAGTATTTTTTGTATATTGTCAATTGCAATTGAAAATGTGAATAGTATCCCCTGGCACTGCCCTTGAAAGGACCAGGATGAGGTGACTTTCACATGTGCCACACAACATAGCTTCTAGGGGTTGGCTCTATTATAGAACTACAGCCAGGTGTCCAGTGCTCTACGTATGTGTGTGTGTGTGTGTGTGTGTGTGATGAAATTTAGGAGTGCTCCATATCAGAATATGCATAACTTAAAAGAACATATCAAATCCCTGTTGATTGCATTACTTAAGTTTGCTTTTGTACAGTTTCTACTGCCTGGGCCTTGATAGCCAACAGGTACTACTGAATGTGGTCCAATCAGGGAGAATTCCTTTCTCTTATCTCACAGGGCAACATAAAATACTGAAGCAGGTGGTGTTCAATAGGCATGGATTTGAGTGGCTTTCCACTTGACTCATGCTTTCTAGGCACAGGTCCAAGCAGTTTCCCCCTTGCCCCCTTCCTTTCCCAGGGAAAACCTACTCTTTAGTGCTCAATCAGAGCAAATGTCAAGACGGAGAAAACCTGAATTGCTGTTTGTTCTGACTGAGCACTAAAGAGTGGGTTTCCAAAAAAGCAGCAGGGCAAGAAGAAGTGTGGATTATAGGCCTTCTGTTTTCAACTTGACCCCCCTGGTCCTTGGTAGTCACTTAGTCCTCCTGCAGTTATCCTGTCAGGTTATCACTGTGTATTCCAGGTAGAGCTATCACAATGGCCTCTATAATAGTCAATACAGAGGTAGATCACATTTATGGGCACTGATCACCCCCTCTCCATATAGACATTTAAGGATATAGAATAGATATAAACTATTAGCTGTAAATGATCACCCATTCCAGAATTTTTATTTATTTATTGGATGTTTTTATATGCTGCTCTTTGTCATACTGCCCCCAAAACACAAGATCCATGAACACACCATAAAATACAATTAAAATGATATTCATAACACCAGAATGGTAAAGCAGTATTGAGCAGTCATATATGGTATATATTTTAAGAACTTCAGTCCCTACAATTGAGCCTGTCTGTATCTGGAATCATTATTTGCAAAGTTTAATTCTACTTTGAACATAGGTGAGCAATGATACTTCACTTTAGCTGTAAAATATACAAGCACCAGTTCCCCAGCTGTACTTTGAGATGCCACAAAACTCCATGCAAACCAGAATTTGGTGTGGGGTTTGCGGTTCCACCTGCAGTGGGAACAAATTGGGCCAGAGCTAAGACTTAGTGGGTGGGAGTGGGGACAGAATAGGCCTTCCTACAAAAAATAATCTGGATCACCCACATCTTTTTCAGAGTGGAAATAAGTATTCTGCCTATCAGTACTTGAACCCAATAAAGGATTTCTGTGGAAGAAGTGACTAGAGTGCTTCCATCACTCCTTCTCTTGCAGGCATACAATCTGCTGTAAAGGAAGTATGTTTAGGGGTTGGGGAGGATATAATTATTTTCTAGGCTGTGTTTTGGGAAAAACCTTCCACGCAGTTCCCATTTTCTCCAACACCGTCAGTTTTTGTGTGTGAATGTGTGGTGTGTGTTTTCTCCCAGTGGTAGTAAATTCTTAACCTGACTTATCCATTTATTACTGGCTGGCAATTGCTCAGGCTCTGAGACTAGAGTGATTTGTTTTTTTTAGTTGCCAATAATGCAGATGTAACAAATCTGTTCTGATATTTATCGGCCGCAAAGCCCTTTGTTGTATGAAGAATACAACAGTTGAGACTACACACACACACACACGTGCAGATACAGCCTCTATATCATTTCTCATTAGCAATTTTCAAGCAAAGGGTTATTCTAAGAAGGGTCCATATTATTTTGGGTAGAAGAAGAAGTGTTTGGATTTGATATCCTACTTTATCACTACCCTAAGAAGTCTCAAAGTGGCTAACAATCTCCTTTTCCTCCCCCCTCCCACAACAAACACTCTGTGAGGTGAGTGAGGCTGAGAGACTTCAGAGAAGTGTGACTAGCCCAAGCTGCATGTGGAGGAGAGGGGAAGCAAACCCAGTTCACCAGATTATGAGTCTACTGCTCTTAACCACTACACCACACTGGCTCTCTTTTATTTTGTTATATGTGAAGCGACTTGTCCAAGGTATTGAGGGTGGTGTGGTTGAGGCAAAACATGAGCATCACTCCAGTGATTCATCAGAAAAGATGATTCCACACATGGAACGGACAGTGCAATGGTTACTATGTGGAATTGGTACCCTCCAATTTACTGGGCACAGATCACATGTAATGACCATACTTACATTTTGGCGTATGCACATAGACTCCTGGGGAAATGGGACCTCAATTGTCTGGAGCATTGAGTTGGCATTCTTCGCTACACTTGAGAAACAGGGCTCTGAAGTTCATTAGGTGGTCTTGAGTGAATTTCTCTCTCTTTCGCTTTACAGGGTTGTTATGAGAAACTGCATTCTGCACTAAGCTATTTAGAGGATGGTAACCTTTTTTAAAAAAAGTTGATTAAGCACAGATATTTATTACTCACTAACCCTTGACACCAACATTTCCTGTCACCATGTAATCCATCATTAATGCTACTTTCTGTCAAAAGATTACACTTCTATTTTTCCGAGTCTCTGAATATCCAAAGGAATACACACATGAATGTGTGTGGTATGTATATATAACAAAATGGTCTGCAGCTTACAAATGGTGTAACCCATGAAAATATTTCACATGATATCTGAGCTTTGCACTGTGCTCTCCAGAACGTTGGTGACTTAATTAACCTTCTTGTAGATGTGGCAGCGAAAGGATACATTTCACCCTGCATCTACATCTCTTTCCCAGTCATCATATACTTAAATTGCAAATTCCCCTGAACTGTAACCCAGTGTCTTATAGCTTTTGGTTCTACATTTCCCTGTAGATCTTCACTCTTCAAATGTGTCAAAGCTGTAGTACGAGGTTGATACCAAAAAAGGTAGAGCTATATTAAATCACGGAACAAAAAAGAACATACATTCAAACAATGTGTATGGTTTGATTTTTGGGCCACAAAAGGCCTTGAAGTAAAAAGCAAAACTGTACCCTTAATTCACTCTCTTGGGCGTACATATTGCATGGCATCAGAACAGAATCTGTGGTATCTACAAGACCCCATTTGAGCCACTGGGCTGGGCAGTGGGAATGATTAGGAACTCCATCTGTAGAAAGCATTCCACCATAGCTACTGGATTGCCTTGAGAGAAGCAGGACAATTTGAAGGAGGGAGGAGAAGCAGCTTGTGAAGTGCTAATATTGAAAACTGACTCAATAAATAAGGTATTCAGTGAAGAATATTTTATTGGTGCATATTTTCAGTCAGGACTAGTTCTTTTTCAGACATAAGCATTAGATGGATACATGTTTCATCTATACAGGCAAGTATTTATTAATGACTTGAATTCATCTTTGAGCGGGAGGGTTTTTACCCACTTTTCTTCTTGATGCCATCAAACAGATCTCATTTTGTGTGGAATCCTAATTTCCATTATGGCACCACTTAATAGTTTTGAGCCTTGGCGGCCATTTCTGTTTTTGCTGATGGACGATTCCACAAAACTCATCATCTCAAACCCCATTCCCATGTACATAGTTTCAGCCAAATGTGTAATACACACACAACAACAGCAACAGCAACACTGCATAAACTCTTTTGCTGGAGTTTGTGCTTCACTTGAAGATATCATGTAATAAAGGAAATATCCACTGGGAATTGGTGCTGCTGATTATGTTGATATTTGAAAGAGGTTGTTGATGTGGCACACAGACAGGTACAAATTTAATCCCAAAATGCACATTAGTAAAAAAAGGAATATTGTTATTATGGCTGACAATACATTTAGGCATAACTAGTGCTGTCTGAATCATGTGCTGTGGAGCTGGCCTTTATGTTTTCCAAGTAAATGATATATACCAATGAGATATACCCTATTTCCTTCTTAGAACCAAACAAGCAACACTATGAAGAAATAGGTAATAGGCTGCATTTAAATGCTAAGCAGGAATATTTTTAAAGCATTCCCATCAGCATTTGACTACTACCATCCTTGCACACTCAAGTAAAGCCCCCTCCTGCCCTTTCAGCAGGAGAGGAAGATGGAACACAAGGTGGAATGCAATGCAGTTATAGCTTAGTTAGCGATAGGGGAGAAACTTATTTCAGTTCACAATTAAAGGCACATTTGTACTTTCTGCATCAAGATGTGAACTGAAACCCCGCCGTCCTCTGAAATTTGCACTTCTCCAAATTTGTACAAATCATATGTACAAAAATACATATACTAGGGTAAACTGTGCATATAGGTGTATATATCAGCGAGAATAACATAAAACATGTGTTGTATTAGAAAAAGTGGTTTGCAAAAATGTGTAAACCGGGAGAAAGTTGCACTAAAATGCTGGTGAATTTTCATGAGGACTTTTAAAAAAAGCCTGCAAACTGGTGTGGAAATGTGGGTAACTGAATTTAAGATAGGAAAAGATAAGAAATGAATTTTGACAGTTTCACCTATCCCTATATTCTAGTACCTTGCCCCAGTACTACGACGTCCAGTCTGAGGAAGTGCAACAGGATTTTATAACAGGCAGCAGCATGGGATTGGCTGTCTGGGATCACATGATTCCTAGGCAGAGTAGGATTCTGGCCTATATTTTTAGAATCCCAGCTTGAGTCCTATACAGTCCCCTCATTTCTGACTAGTGGCACAGGGACTAGGACATTGAAATTTAGAATTACCTGCTGCTGGCTATCACTTACAAAAATTATCATACAAGGCCTGCAAATTTATGCTGTTGACTGTTCTAGGGATCAGGGTTACTCCACATATCAGCTAAAGATTTTATTCATAAAGGGTGAAGAGCAGCATTCCTGCAGTCCTGCTTACATGAATGGGAATTAAGGGCACAAAGCGCTTTGCAGGTTCAGTCCCACAGTGCTTAATACAGGTTCAAGTGCAGGTTATCTCCTGGCAGCTCCTTTTCTTTCCAAAACATGTCTGCTCATCAATGGTTCGGATCAGATAAAACCATTACCACTTCACTCTTCAGAAGCTCTTTGTGATTCCTAATTAAAACCTTTGTCTGAACACAAAATAATTAATACATAAAAATGAAGTGCAGGGGGAAAGAATTGACTGTGAAACTAGTCTCTCAGTTGTATATTTAAACAATATTTAATCATTAGAGTAACACAGTGATTGCACTTTTGGAAAGAAAACAAGCCCGGGACTTCATGTTTATTTAACACTTTGACTAGTTAGTTCTTGGAGGTATGAAATGAGGCTTATGGAGTGGCGGAACAGTAAATCATACATTCTTGAGAATCACTGGGTCTTTAAACAGAAGTGTCATTTTAAACGTGAGTAGTTCATTGGAGTCCTGGCATATAAAATTGATGTCTTATAACCTTGACTGTTTATACTGAAAGACAAGGAGAGGAAATAAAAACAAGACCTTTTAAAAAAAAATCCACACATACAATGCTGTCACAAGGATCTCACTCATTCTTGTTTCAGCCTGAATCCTGATGGATGTGACCATTTTTACACCAGACATGAAAACCAAATGAGTCGGTGTAGAATAAACAGGAGGATTAAAAACAAAAACAAAAACCCAACCAGCCTATTGGTGGAAAGGCAAGAAATCAGAAATCATTTATTCTATTTTTATTTAGTTGTGGGGATTTTTTCTGTGTTCACACATTCCTATTTAGGTTGAGATGGAATGGTTAGAGATTAAATATTTAAAACACCAGAAATGTAGAGTAGAGGGTGTGAAAAGTGTGTGCTGTGCTAGGTAGTGTGTATTATCATTTCAAAGTCTCACATACACAAAGGAATGTTAGTTTGAGGAGAAGTTGGGTGGCATTTTAATTAGAAGCAGTGCTTCATGCTCTGGAGTATAATCTTGCAAAGTTATGCTTTTATATTTATGATAATGGACACCAGCTAGAACGGCCCATTCTCCCTTTCCTTTCTAAGGTTTAAAATAGTTGTTTTCAGTGTTTTATCTTTTCCTGAAGAATATTTTGCACACCTTCTGCATTTTATTTTGTATTACTTTTAATGGGCAAAGAGATTTTGCTATTCACATAACAACTCTAAGAGGTAGTCATTGCAATTCTCATTTTGTATACAAGGAGGTGAAACTGAGATTCCAAAAGCTGAAGTACAATTCAACAGAAACTAAGCACTTCTATTTTTATTTATTAGATTTCTATCCCACCTTTCAGCCAAAGAGCTCAAGGTGGGTTGCGATACATGGTTCCCCCCACCCCAAATCTCATTTTATCCTCACATCAACCCTGTTAGGTACAGTAGGTTTCACTCACTAAGAGACAGTTTCTGGCTCAAGGTCACCAATGAGCATCATGGCTGGCTGGGGATTCGAACCCTGGTCTCTTAGGTCCTAGTCCCAACACTCTTTCTACTATACCACATTATGTTGATTTCAGTTTAGAATTAGTGTAGGGTAGTGGCTAAGAGACTAAGACTGCAATGTTAACCTCACTTACCTAGGAGTAAGCCCCATTGAATTCAAAAGGACATACTGGTACTTCCTAGCGGACATGGTTAATTGTATTGTTAAGCTATGAATCAGGAAGTTCCCAGTTTGAGTCTTGCCTCTGCCATGAATTCATAAGTACCCTTAGGCATTCACAGTCTTCCAGTTTCATTTCCCCCCATCTGGCAAATGAGGGCAAATAATATACAAAATAAAGGATTGTTGTACATTTTGAACACTTTTGAACACTTCGAAGTGCTATACAAATGTTTAAGTATTAGAATAATAGAATCACAGAGTTAGGAAGGAATTCAGTGGTTGTTTAGTCCATTGTAGGAAATCCTGCAGCATCTGCAATAGCTGGCAATCCAGCCCCTGCTTAAAAACTTCTAACAAAGGAGAGTGTGGGAACTACAGTCTAATGGGAGAGAGAAGTGGGAAATAGTAGTGCCTATTTTTGGTGGCTACCCCATGATCAGCATCCATTTTTAGTTCCACTTTTATACAGCATCAAAGATAGACTATTTCAGTGACATTTGTTTTTGATCGCCTTTATTTACTTACAAAGTTCAAGAAAATTATTTATTGGCCAGGTATTTTCACACACCTTTTTTAAAATTACAAATTACATTGTGAAAATTAGGGTGTGTATTAGATTTGATGGAACATTTACATTTGCCAGCAAATACTTTTTGGGCTTCAAGGTTTTGAAAACTGAGGTGTGCATTAGATTCGATAGCGCATTAGACTCGAGTAAATATGGTAGTTTGAGCTGACAATGAGTATCTTTAAGGAAAGTGGATACAAAGGTTTTTGTGTGCATGTGTGCATGTGCTTTACCACAAAGCCATAGCTTGGATCAATAGTAAGTTAAAAAGATTTTGCTTTCACTGCTTCAAAGTAAAATAAAATAAAAATCAAATGAGGTGTGACATCATGGTGCCTTAGCTACACATGAGTGAAAATCTTACTGGCAATAGCTTAAATTATAAACTAGGTATTGAAAAGGACGTAGAAATAGAAAGGCAGTAGCAGTCTGAAATGTGGACAGCAGATATATATTCATAGAAAACTGGCACTGAGGCGTTTTTCATTGCGGCAACCACATTCGCCAACTTAGGATGTTGGTGTCAAGCTGTTAATCCACCAAGTTTCATGAGTAATAACTCTATTCATATTGAAAGGGAAATGTATTTTTTTTTATCATTTCATGCATTTTTCTCCTTTAGACATTTCTCTCTCTTTCCTCTAAGGCATTTGAAATGAACCCAACGAAAGATTGAAGAGTAGAAGTGTAGGCTGTAGATGCTCAGGCGCTAACTAACTGCCATATTTGAGGTTGCAAAGCCATTTTTCCTTAGTCAAGTTGGCAATTTACGTGAATTTCTTCTGCCTTTTCCTATTGGATTCCTTTGAGCCTTTTGAATCTTTCACACTCAAAAGGGTTGTTGTTGTTGTTTTACTTTGGGGAAATTTGGCAGAGTTAATCATGGTCATCCTCAGAGCTGTCAACTTTCCCTTTTTTTGCAATGGGAAACGGTGCTGGAATAAGGGAATTTCCCGCAAAAAATGGAAAGTTGACAGCTATGGTCATCCTTGCTATTTGCCTGTAGCACCTTCTAGGGACTAGTTTATTTATTATTTTATACAATTTATATACTACTTGATTGTAGAAAAAACAACCGCCTCAAAACAGTTCACAAAAAGAATAAAACGGTAGAATCAGTATGAACAATTAAAAACAGCTGTTTAAAATATTTGAATGATAATTAAAATCAGCAATAAGCTAAAACAGATTAAAACATCTGTAAAGTTTCTAGATATCTGAGTAGGCTTGTCTAAACGAAAAGGTTTTTTTAGCAGGCACTGAAAATAATATTTTATTTAGTCTAGTAGTAGCAACACTGATTGGGATTCTTGACCTTGTAGATCTTTTGGTTATAAAAAACACAGCCCTACAAGAATATCAGTTCAACTCGGATGATCCTCCAAACCACGGTTTGGAAGATTACAAACAATCCATGGACCTCCATATTCCCTTCTTTCCTCACCACTCTCACAGAGGTTCCCCTCTGTATGTTATTTAGCACTAACTATATATTGCTCTGAGTTCCAAATTAGCAAACCATGGTTAGCGGTTGTCCAAAGAGAATCAGAAGCCCATTCCAAATCATGGATTCTGATTCTAATGTCAATGATTTTACATTATACAAACAATTGTTATCTATTTTCACCTTAACACTGAAAGAGGATTAGACCAATTCATGGAGGAGAGGGCTATACATGACCAATAGCCATTCTGGCTATGTTCTGACTCCACAGTCAGAGGCAGTGATGCTTCTGAATACCAGCAGAGGCGGTTTTAGAGTATGCTGCATGGGGCGCCAAAACAATTCTGTAGAACGGCGCACGAGAGGCAGGGGAGTGCTAAATTTTAGCATCGCGTTGGGTGCACTGAAATATGAGAACCACAAGTCCACCACTGATACCAGTTTTGGAAACCACAGGAGGGAAGAGTGTTCTTGTGCTTGAATCCTACTTGCAGATTTCCCAGAGGCATCTGTTTGGCTACTGTGAAAACAGTATACTGTACCAGATGGGTCAATGGCCTGAGCCAGCAGGCTCTTCTAAAATTTTTATGTCTTTACTGTTTAACATTAATAGTTAATACACACATACACACGGCAAAACGTTAACATCAACCTTCTATTAATATCAGTGGTTTTAAACTAGATCTAGATAGATTAACCAGCAATGCTGGACTATATGACAATTCCTGCTGTCTCATCTGAGTGGGGATGGTTGGGAACACAGTGGTCTTTACTACTTAGCACCTGTATATGCTTCTTCCTGAGTCACTTCTTGGCCAGTCTTAGCACCCCACAACTGGGATCACCATCACATTCAAAAACTGGATAAACTGCCTTGGACACCACAGTCACATACAATCAAGCACACACAAGTCAGTGCTGCCTGTAAGTACAATATGAATTGAAGTACAGAGGTCATGTTTTCATATCTATATATTTAAAGGTAATAAGGCTGTTTGTTACACTTTAAATCTCTGATGAATGGATCATTGAGATTCCTTCCAATTATTAATCTTTGGCAACATGACCCTTCAATTAACTGCAATAATTGCATTGTGGATTATTGAGTACCTGTACTATTAATAAACACCATAGGGTTAATATTGGTTCATTTCATTTTATTGTCCATGATATTTACCACTCGGTGGGTGACTTTCTACTTAATTATACAAAATCATGTGGCATTCACTTTTGATTAATGTGCGAAGTTGAGACAGATTTTGTTAAGCAAACATTTATTATGTGTGAGGCATTATTAATTGCTAAAGCATTTTCCTGAGCTTCACGTTCTACATGAAAGCATTTCTGTTATGCTGAAAAATGCAACTATATATAAGGAACTATAGTTTCTCTATTGCTTAGTATTAGGAGAATTGGTTGAATAGTGGGTTGGTTTACTGTATATATGGATGTGGATACAGTGTGTAATCCAAATTAGAGATTTCAGATTTTTATAAAGAAAGCACAAAGACACAAACCCTTAAGCATGCAAAACATGTGCTTTTTGACTGAGTTATGGGTCCAAAAACATGCCCCTTTTGATGAGGCAGGATCTTTAGCGAAGCACAACTCATTTCCAGGTCCTTTCATGGTTCTTCTCTAAGAGCTTTGGGCCCTCTAGTTCAAAATCACTGGATTATCAACCTGATGCCCTCCTGATGTTGTCAGACTCCAACTCCCATCAACCCCAGACAGCCTGGTCAGGATGATTAGGGATGTTGCAGTCCACCAGTATCTGGAGGGTACCACATTGCTACCTCTGCTCTAATCACTTGGTAGCCTCTCAGTCTCTGCCGCCTAACTGCTGCTGTGTGGCAAACCCCAGCCTGTCTGTTTAGCTGTGGCTTGCCTGTATCTGTGTGAAATAGTTAAGTTTTTGCAATGTTTTCCAGCATACAACTTGAAGAATGAAAAGCTGTACAAGATTTAGGCAATATGGTCTAGAGCCGCACTCCAATAAACATATGTAGTGCATAACTTACACAGATATAGCCTCTTGTAGAACTAGAGCTCCATTTTGACCATGCTTTCATTTTAACAGTATTTAAGTGTAGGGGCATTAATCCCTATCATGGCATTCCAGAGCTGGCATTTCCTAAGTATTAACATCTTGCACACAAAAGCTGTAATACCTCATCACTTATGAGTGTGTCATAAATCCACATTTTTATACTCTGTCTAATTATCTAATGTTGCAATAGTATTTATGTTACTGTCAGCTGTGGAGAGATTTCATTGTTGGGCAATACATTTTAAATTCTAAAATACTCTTGTTTCAAAACCAAGGCTAAAAATATGTTTTGGAACTTGACATGTTTCTAGTTTTCCAGGAAACAGATTTAAAATATGTGAGCATTTAGGCAAAAGGAGTAGAACAGAGGCAGAACTGGCCGTTGCAATGTAATGTATGATGTCAGATGGTGTGCAAAGTCTGCAATGGATTCCAGAGCTTTTTTGTCCAATGGCCTGTTTTTATCTATCCAGTTCATTCATGTGGATTTGGGGGGCTTTCTCATTGCCCATTCCTCCATGCCCATTTTGGCCTATATGCTTCAATAGCCAAGCCCTACAACTGCTGTTGATATCCTTGTGCTAGCACTGCATAGAATGAGACTCAGTCCTCAGCTTGTTTC
Source organism: Lacerta agilis (assembly GCF_009819535.1). Taxonomy (NCBI): domain Eukaryota; kingdom Metazoa; phylum Chordata; class Lepidosauria; order Squamata; family Lacertidae; genus Lacerta; species Lacerta agilis. Next base: position 38,583,557 of record NC_046316.1, read on the forward strand.
CTTCCATGCCTGAGCAAAATAGTGCATAGTACAGTGGTACCTCAGTTTACGAACTTAATCCATTCCGGAAATCTGTTCTTAAACCAAAGCCGTTCTTAAACCGAGGCGCGCTTTCCCTAATGAGGCTTCCCACCGCCGGTACCCTTCCACCGTTTGGATTCTGTTTGTAGACTGAGGTAAATTTCGCTAACCGGAACAATACTTCTGGTTTTGCGGAGTTCTTATACTGAATAGTTCGTAAACAGGGCTGTTCTTAAACCGAGGTACCACTGTATGATATTATAAATTTGACTGCTGCAAACTTCAGAAAATGATGTCACATGAGACTGAAAGATGATGCAAGCTTCACTTTTACTGTAGTACAGTGGACGCTCGGGTTGCGAATGTGATCCGTGCGGGAGGCACGTTTGCAACCCGCAGTGCCGCATCTGTGCATGCACAGGTAGTGACTAGGCACATATGCAAAGCGCGATTTAGCGTTTCTGCGCATGCGCAAGTCCCGAAACCTGGAAGTAACCCGTTCCGGTACTTCCGGGTTCGGCGCGGTGCGCAACCCGAAAACACACAACCTGAAGTGTCTGTAACCCGAGTTATGACTGTACAGGTTGCAAACGCTGCGGGTTGTGAACGCACCTCCCGCACGGATCATATTTGCAACCTGAGTGTCCACTGTAATTGAACTCAATTCTCTATTGATGCTCCTTTGCTCCCAAGAAAACTGCTACTATGCTTACATGTGCAGCAAGTAGTTCAAGTAAAGCAAGTTCATGGTCCCAGCACAGAAGCACTTGTGCAGTTCATCTGCCACTTTCTTTGTCATTTTCCTAGAAGCAAGTTCAGTTCTTATCCAAAATTCATAGATCTTAAAGGGCCAGATGTTGCAGAGACAGAAAGGTGGTTGCTTTCCTGCATTTGAATGCAGGAAGTCACATGGAGGGGCTAGCAGTGTTACTGCTTCCCAGCTCTTGCTGGCATGTGTTGCAGGCATCAGCATGTGTTATAAATCCCTTGCATAATGAGGAAGAGTGAGACTGCACACACTAGTTCTCCCCACATTGCTCTCCCCAGTTCTCTCCTCTGAGTTGGAGGGAATAACATCTGCAGTGTGAGCCTGTTCTCCTTGTGTAGACACCATGTGCAACTAAGAACCCTTTAAACCACACAGGGCCCAAGTCAAGTAGAGACGTTATCCCTTCCACTCATGGAGGGCAATAGGGAACAGAGTGAGTGTGCTTGTTCTTGCTCATCCTACATTTTTAGGGCCCTGAAACTTGAACTGTTGTAACGTTTAGGAAACATCTGAAGGCAGTCAGATAGGGAAGTATTTTAAGGTTTGTAATGTTTTACTCTGTTCTTATATATGCTGGAAGCTGCCCAGAGTGGCTGGGGCAACCTGGTCAGAGGGATGGGTTAATAATAATGATGATGACGACGACGATGATAACAACAACAACAATGGACCCTTCACAACCAGCAATGAGGTCTGGGTAACCCCTGTTATCTTATTCGATAGGGTTGTTCCACAACAGATCACCACAATATAATTATTATTATTTTTACTACAGCTGAGGTTTTGATTAAAATTGCTAAACTGTGAGTGACACTCCACCTTTACAACATCTGTGCTGCTGACTCTCAAACTCTGGGGTTGTTGAATTATAAATAAATAAATAAATAAATAAATAAATAAATAAATAAAATTGAGCCGTGCAACTCAAATTGGGTCTGCTAGACCCAAAACTTTTAAGCAATGTGGACTGAAGTTGTTTCTGAAGCCCCTCTGGGATTAGGGGCCGTGAAGTTTAAGGTTCATTTGTTTCATGGTAGATCCACTCCTGCTCCTCACCATGTGAGAGATTTTGAATGCCCAAATAGGCTTATGCTGCCGGCCTTTTCATGCTTGGTCTTCTCTAGGTCTTACCGGACTCAGAATCTTCCACACTGCAGCAAGGTGGCAACCAGCCTCAGGTTCAGATTATGAGGAGATTTTCTGGAGTCAGATTGTGATTGGCTAGCAAATGTTAGATGGAGTCAGATTGTGAATGGCTAGCAAATGTTAAGCTCTTTTCAGAAACATCTCTTAAAATATAATCATTATTCTAATTCTTTAAAAAAGCAAATTGTCAATAGAGATGAACATAGTTGCTCATATAGCCAGTTCATTATATGGATGAGAAGCACGAGAGCTGAGGTAAATATGTCAAGATTATTCCATTTAAGAATTTTCCTTGCACTAATCTGATCAGTTTGATATGTAGCTCTTCTCCTCTGGGCGAATTGAATCTGGGCTCTAGGAACTGAAAGGCCAGTGCTTAATTTTGTGCATAGCCCTCCCTATGAAATATTCCATTATTTAAAAATTATTATTTTTTGATGAATGATCTGTCAGCATTGGATGAAGTTAACATTCTTTTGGTCAATAAAGTAAATATTGAGGTTGTAAGATAAACAGAAGCCAAGTTAGCAAAAAGTACCGCATGTGTTTTTCAATCCTGCCACATCTGCACTTAACTATTTTCAGCATTGCTGTTATAGTTTTCATCCATAATATATGAATAGTTTCTTAGAATTTCCTTTACATGTATGAACCATATTTAATGTTAACATTCTCAAACCGGTGTAAGTTATAAATAATATACTAATAGGTGTGAAGGCCTGTTAAATTATTTCTTTATGCTGTCCCTCTTAATGTGGAGTTTCTGAATTAAAAACACAAAAACAAATTAACAGCGTAGACAGATAATTTCCATCAAAGGGGTACTAGCTTCTGCGCCCCCCTCCGCATGAATTAAAATTACTTAGCCAGTTTTCATGTCAAAAATAAACAGTTGAAGCAGCTTGCAGACAACATTTATTTTGTATGTACATTAATGGGCATTTCCGTTTTTCCTGGAGGCTAGAATCCACTTTGAAATTCATGTTTGATAAATTCCCTGGCTTTCTGAGTAATTTAGCTGTCTATGGGGCCGCTGATCCTTTGAGTGTATTGCTGAACCATTGGGACTTACACACCACATCTACATATCCAAGTTCAAATATATACTCAAGATGATTGGTTTAAACTTTAAGTTGTTGATCTTATTCCTGATAGATTTGTAAGACTGTCTCCCATTTCATTTCTAAAATCTGCGCCTAATCCATAAATACCCCCTTCTTAAATATATTCTTTGCTAAATTCACTGATTGAGTTGGTAAAGGAGCCGTTTTATAGGCGCAGTGTGAAATTAATATTCAGAGCAGCGTAATGATCTTAAGAGGAAAAAGCACTTTGGTAGTATATGTGAATTAGTATCGGAACTGTGGCTTATTATATCAATTTGTTGCTTACGAAAATAAGAGAAGCTTAACCCTGTTACCTAATTTCCTGCTTGGTATATTAAAGTCATACTATATACACTTGCTTGGGAGCAAGTCCCATTGAGGACAAATGGACTAACTTCTGAGTAAACCTGTATAGGATTGCATATATGTTTGCTATTAGTCCTATTCAGGAGCTCACGGGATGAACCATACATGTCAGGAGGTTGAACAGGGACAAGTGTGCTAAGCTCAGATATGATATCAACCCCATTGGCCTCCACTTTGCACAAGGAGGAGCCTTGTCATGGAGGTTCCCTGAATCTCTGTAGGGTTCTACATTGGGGGGGGGGCTCCATGAGTAAAAAAAAAATGACACCGATTCACAGCCACTCTCCACAAATTCAATGGTGACATGGATAATGACAGGGGAGTGGGGCTTAGGATGACCATACCCACTTGCTGTGCTTATAGATGGGATTTACACTGAACAGGGTTTAAGTTGCAATAATTTATGACCAACCTTCAGAGAGAGCAGCAAAGAGAGCTAGCTATTTGAATACATGGCATCTTTACAGGGTCAACTCTCATCACTGCCAGGGCAAGAGGAACAATGGTGACAGCGAGCCAGACAGAAGCTTCAAAGCCGTTGGAGAATTGTCTTGCTAGCTGCACACAGGGCTAGTCAGGAGCATGGAAAGCTCATGTAAGCACTAGATCAAGTCCTGGGTGAGAGCTAGAAAATGATACAGACCCCAGCTCCTATATAATTTCTCAGTCCAAGCTGTTACACTGTTGAGTCTCCAAGCTCAGGCTTCCTGAAATGGAAAAATTGGGTCCACCCTCAAAGAGGGCACATATTGTGGTGAGACCTAGAAAACCGACACCCTGTGTTGTGGGTGGGTACGATTGGTCAGCCACAACCCCCGATTGGGAGGTCCCTCGATGCTGGGTTCAATCTGGCCAATGGGGCGCAGTCTAAGTGTATCGTGGGTTGTTTGAATAATGTTGATATTGGGTCATAAAACCTTTGACCCAAGTAGTGCTGCTGGCCGGCACTGCAATCAATCACCTTTACGATCATCTCCGACATCAATGGCGCCCAGGCACACTTCTGCTTCGCCCTGAGCGTTCTTCAGTTCAGCAGAGTTAAGCACAGCGTCGGGATGGCTTTTAGGTCTGCTTCTCCGTGGCGTCGTGAAATAACTTGACAGACGCCAGTGCTACTAAACTAAACTAGGCTTTATTTAGTAGCACACACACAAATCCTACAGACTTGAGCTGCATGCTTGCAGCAAACTAATAAACTCACATTCAGCAGTAACGGTACAGCAATAAGGCAGAAGAGCAGAAGGGGAAAGTGAAACCAAACCTCCCCTTTTCTAGACAAAGGAAAAGTGCCCGTATTACAGTGGGCAAGGCTCCCAGGATCAGAACGCCTCTTGCATCATTAACTCTAAGATGCCCAGAAAACCTGACATGGGTCCTATACATGCGCATGCACATGTCCCAGAGCTTCCTCTTTCAGTGCATGCATTCGGAACACCCAACCACCTCTCCCGACTTTTAGGGTTTTTGCGCTTGACCTTCCTATGCCGTCGTGTGTTGTCTGTCGTTGGGACAGGAGCACGGCAGGAATTTTCCCCACTTGGCTTCGCCTGCCGCGTAGCAAACCGTCACAACTTGTAAGGTTGCGGATAGGCTCTGGTTCTGGTGATAGGGATGGAAGAACGCTCTCGCCATCCGTATGCGAAGGGTATTCCGTTAAAGGAATCCAGGGACTCGATGGTTTGGTCAACCCCTGAAAGGGGGTTGTGCCCGTGCCTAAGTCCAGGGGGACATTTGGGTTGCAGAGATAGCCTGTTCCTGGTTTCCGCTTATCCAGGTGTTTACCCTTGGCTGACCTATGCTGGAACCCTGGGTCAGCGCTACCTGCATGGCAGGGAGCTAGTCAAACCAGAGCCTATGCAACCATTCACTTTCTGTAATCAATAAAGTTGTGGCCTAAATTCTGCCAAAAACCAAACAAAAATTCGAGTCAAGTGTGAATTTATTTAGGGGGGAGGTTTCTGGGGCTGAACACACAACAGGCAAACCTTGGCTAGTATGTCAAAAAGAATTGCTTGCGGCCTTCTCTGATTGCTGGAAATTTCTTCCCTGGCTACTGTCTGAACAAGCTCTGCTGTCCTTGGCGGGAGAGTTTTGGTCCTTCATCCCATTAGTGTCTGTGAAGCAAGAAGCCTAACGGAGGCTTGGTGTCTGCCTTGTGCAAAACTCTCTACTGTTTTCACCGCCTATTCCGTTGTAAGAACTGTGCAATAACGTAAGAGAAACACTTTGAGCATTTCAGAAAAGTGATTGTTTATCAACTTCTGTAGCGGACACAGCAGCCTTTGGGACATCTTGGAAGAGCTTGCCTGCACCTGGTTGGTTATGCTGGCTTTGCCCAGATTGCTTAACAATTGTATTATTGTGCTATCAGTCTCAAGAGTTTGCATCCCTCTTATTTTTTATTTTTGCATTTCTGTGTGAAGGCAAAATTGCAGGAGGATGGAATGGAATGGAATAACCTTCTGTGTGGCCTGCTGAGGTGAGACCCAGTTACTTCCCCATTTTAGCTTATAAAACCAATCTGACCAGGAGTGCCAGAATTCAAATTTACAGTCTCTAGGGCCACATTTTAATAGGGCCTCTCTCTCTCTCTCTCTCTCTCTCTTTTCTTTTTTCTTTTTGCCTGTGCTAAAACTTAACTCTGCTGCTACATTCATATTCTACCATGGAGGTTTAACTACCCAATTTTATTAGCAGTGAAATAAAAGTATTAGGAAAATGGAATCTCTGTTTTTGTGCCATGGAATAGACTGCCCTTGCCCCTTTTTCCCAATGGTAATTTATATCCCCTTGAAGTTTTTCTTTCTTTTTATGGATCGTGATGCAAATTTCAGTTCAGGTCACTTTTTTTTAAGGGAAGAAAGTAAAATGCCATTTGAGAACCTTTTTATTTAACTGAATTATGTATGGAAGAAATGAGTACTCAGCTCATATTATTTTTTCCCTCTCTACATGAATTAAAGTTTGCTTAGAAGCAGCACCAGATTCCATAATATCCTTAGTCACCTCCGACCTGTATTACTGTACTAATATATCTAGATTCCCACACCCCTATTTAGAAAGGTATTTAAATACAGTAGAATTTCCACTCTTCCTACCTCCATATCGCTACAGTTTGGGGGAATATGAAGAATGTAACAAATAAGGGGGTAAATCATAAGAATTGAATCACAGGGTTGGAAAGGCTCTCAAAGATCATCCAGCTCACCCCACTGCTGCAAAGCAGAATTTATAAAATGCCTTATGAGATCATCTCCATACATTTAATGCATGAAAGGCCTCCAGGGGGTCTTTATGGTTTATGACACAAAGGCTGAAATCCTCTTCCCGCTTACCTGGAAGTAAATCCCATTAAATTCAACGGGACATATTTCTGGGTATACTGTCACTGCAAACCGAGATGTTCTGTGACACTAACTGCAATCTTGTGCACACATTTTTCTCTGGGCGGAAAGTGTCCCATTGAACAAAGTGGGAATTGATTTGAAGTACACATGCATAGGATCAGATGGGCTCACTGTTGACAAACCAGTTTGCACTTGATGAATGCAAAAAATATGGGTCTCATAAATTGATTCAAACAACTTTATCCTCACACCATAGGTCTGACTATTTCATTTGAACCAAAATGAGGGCCCACTTCCTAGCAGAAAGCATTAACAGGGAATTGAAGTGGAGAGTGATGTTTGCTGACTGGGGATTATTTTATCTTTTTTAATGCATATTTATGAGCTTGGAAGGCTCAGGCTTTTGTATTCAACCCTGCATCTTTAGTGTAATTAAATTATGTTAGGTTGGGCCCAAGCAAGCAATGGAAGTTTCTCTTCAAGACAATGGGATCAAAACAGGATCCTTAGTAACATTTGTACAAAGCATTTTATGCATGCTAGAGAAGAAGAAAAAGGCAAAGCTGCATGTTGTCTACTTAGCATTTTTTTTGAATTGTTGAATGCATTGAAACAAAAAAAGTCGACGGTTTTACTGAAGCACCCAATAATTGGATCCAACATCATCCTGGCAATAAGACAACTTATATTACGTAAGTATATTATATAAACATTGTATTATGTTGGATCCTAACTAGGATTCCACAAATGGAAGGGGCCCTTCTATAGCTGAACACAACCAAGAGCCAGTGGGTGATTTTTCTGGCTGGAAGAAGGAAGAAAATGCACCCCCACCTGATTTTCCCCTTGTAGACCTCTCTGTGTTGCCTCTCATGCTACTCCAGGGGTGCCAGGAATAGGGGATCAGTGGGACCTCTTGGTGGAGGTGTCATATGATTGGAAATCCGCCCAGGGGATTCTCTTGCCAACAGGAACCAACTCAGGATCCCAGCCGTTGCTTGTGAGTATGCATTCATACTTCTGGAAGTCCTTTTGAAATCTTAGTGGTTCTGTATCAACATGTAGAAGCAGAAATGTGTTGCAATGGAGCATTATATTCTTCCATAGGTGGACAAAATACAAAGATACGTGACAATCTGCAAGTGATCCAAGTGCACTCTCATAATGTACCCAGAGGAACAAATGGATGTACTGATGCGCTTCCATGCATGATAGGGACCTAACACACGTGAAATAGCTGTTTGATGGGTACCACACTCTACCAATTCCCCCATACATGCTAAAAATATGTGGAAGATACATTGTAGTGCTTTCCCGGTATGAAAACATGTGGAGCTTTGAAGAGTGAAAGATCTTCAGGTCTTGCATAGAGAAACAAGGACAGTGATAAGGAAACCCAGGCTGTCCCCCACAAACTGCCTAGCTTCATCTTAATGAGGGGGCAATCTGCATCAAAGTACATGCCGTGTGAGTCATATTCAGCACACCTGTGCACATATACCACTGGATCAAACGCATCATGTTTTTCAAAGAGAAATAGAATAAGTTACTTGGACCAGGAAGCCTTTTAACTATCCATTTAACTGAAGCTCATGGCAGAAAATAATAGAGCTGGGAACTGATCCTGCAGAGGTTTGATGAGTTTGCACACTGCAGAGGGATTTTCAAAGAGGTGTGCCATGCAAATTTAATTTACTGGGTTAATGCTAGATATTACTGTAAAGGGCTTTACTTGAAAACTCTCAGTGGTCATATTAACCTTGGCCCCTCCAGCTGATTTAACTGCAGTTTGAATTGGAGATGCCCCTCCTCCCTCTTGCTATGTGGCTGCATGGAATATTGACATCTTATTCTCAAGGCAAAAAACTGGTAAAGCGAGAGTTATCAGTTGCACTTCAAAGCACATTCTGCTGTGATTTCCATGGAATATGGTTATCCGTAGCATGTCTCTGTGTGGTGCTTCTGTTGCAAACCACTGACCTGGTCCCACAGTTTGCTTCACTTTCTCATTCTAGGGTTCACCTTCAACAACATGTAATTCTGGCGGGAACAGAAGTGCTGCAGGACACCATATTTAGCATCCCCATAGTGGCTATTGTGGAAAACAGACATGATACTCTGTGCACTGTCTGGTAGAATTATATTCCAGTTGTGCTATCTTCCATTTCCCATTTATTGCTGGATCCCCATTGGTTACTTGAATTCAGGGGGAAGATGGGTATTCAGGAGAAGGGAATGGACTGGTTGAGGCACTCAGAGTGGAGACATGAGTCATTTTAAATAGATCTCTTGAGATGTGCCAGAAATCTAACACGTGGGACAATGTCAGTGCCCCCTTCACTGCAATGCAGTTTTCTCCTTAAATGTCCCTTTGTTATTTATTTATTTTTACTAAGTCTAAAGCTCTTGCTATTGATCATTGGGGGTACATCCTATCATAAGATGGCTGATGCATAGCTTCACAACTTGATTTTGCTAAAATTAGAATGTATATTAGGAAAAGGAGTTTATTTTGTATCTTATTAATGGCACATGCCCTTATTTTGACACAGGTGTGTATTTTGCACCACGAAGTGAGCAATAATACATACAAGTCTCTCCTGATCTGCATTGCAAACTAGAATACATATTTTCCACTGTTCTTTAGATGTTACAAGATGTATGGATTTTCTTTTTGAACATGGAAAAATAGGCAAAACTATTAGGGTTCCCCCCATTCTTTTTAGAAATGATGTCAGTTTTCCCACATTCCAAAAATAAAATAAAAATGGGTTAGCTCAATAAATATTATTATTTGCGGATATGAGTTATCCATATAATGTAAAACAAGTCTGTCCACAATGTGCTGAAATATAGTCTGATGATAGTGGATACTGCCAGAACAGTCCATTGTTTAAATGTTGCAAATATGTATTTTCTTCCTATTAATGCTGGTGAGAACCTCTTGACACTTGTGCATTAGTGTTTTGAGAATGCTCTGGTGCCTGTATATACAAATGAAAGCCGGGTGCCGTGAGATTACTGGTGCTAGCAGGGTTTTTTTAGGATGTTTCCATATGTTGCATGATGAACTGGCTAGCTTTTGCAATGGTCTTTTGGATATGGCTAATTAGGCAGTGAAAAAGCAGCCATTTGGATACCGTTCCCAGGACACTGCATGCCAAAATGTCCACTTAAGTGAAATTCTAGCTACCCCCTGAGGGTGCAATCCAAATCCCATTTACTTTAAGGCAGTTCTCTTTGAGTCTTCAGACACTACAACCTTGTTGTAATGTCTGAACCAGCCCTGAATCTTAACTTTGGACTTACAGCTCGATCTCCTGAGCATTTAAGCAGAAGCAATTGGATTTATGCTGACTAGGATGTAGCTTCTCACATATTGATTTGTACTTGGGTATATATGTGTGCCAGTTCAATTATGGAAGGAACATGTGTTTCGTCCAAATACACAGAAAGCCAAGTGGCAAGGATTGGGCCCCTGATGTATTTAAATGAATAAATGATGTAAACTGAATCCATGCTTCCTTCACAATTGGTGCATGTGTCTTATATACCGGCATATTTCAGTTAGAGTTCAAAAGGTTGTGTGAGAAGATGCCCTTAGATTCACTGAAGTCAATGGGACCAAGCTATCTTCACTGGATTTAGGCAATTAATTATTGCCTCCTGCTGTGGGGATAGCCAGCATCTGGGACAACCAGTAATTCCCGGAGTTCCTGCTCCCACTGGCCGTGGAAGGGTCCGCTGGCTATGAACCTGAAGGTAGTTGTCGTGAGTTCTGAAGGTTTCCAAAGGTTTCTGAAGGTTTCTGAAGGTTCCGGAGATTCCGGAGGTTTCCGGATAGGAAAGATAGGCAAAGCTAGCGGCCAAAACTTAGAAGGCCAAATAAACGTTTTTGAAATAAAAGAAATAAATACTAAGAGACTGCAGTCAATGGTGAAGAAGCGCTCCACTGCTCTGTGCGGCTTGGTTTCTCTTTCGGTTTCTCTCTGGCTTGTCTCGCACTGATGTTCTCTCTGGCTTGTCTCGCGCGTTCTCCACACCACTACAGAGAGCAGGGGCTATTTATTAGGAAGTTAAACATCGTCATAACATTGACAACAACCAATCACAGCGTTGTTTCTAAGAGAGTTTCTGGGCGGGAAACTCTTAACTGACCATTAATGAGGCTGAATTGGCGCGCTTTGCCCCCAGCGCGGAGGGATCCAGGCAGCAAACCTCTGCCGGATCCTTTTACCTTCCTTGCTATGCGCGGAAGATTACCTTAAAGAAAACAGGTGCAGGAGCACCTTAAAACATATTCCCACATCCTGCAATGTAGAGTTTAAAACCTTGGTAGATAGGCTGTATATACATGTCACTTTATTCTAGAATCAATTGAGACTGAGCACTTGTTTCATCAACATAGTCCAAACACAATCTAGTTCTATTGCATACTTTTCGCCTCTGAAAAGTGCTCATTGAGAAACAGGTTTCATTGTGAAAATAAAAGCTCAGTGCAGATCGATTCTGTTTTTCCCCATGGGGGTCCATTTGAAAACATTTGTAGGTGGTCCCAGAAATGAGAAGGTGTATCCCCACCTGCCCAATAACTGTGGGTGGGGCGGGGATCGCAACCACCATTTCCTCCTTAATTCACCTGGTGCATGTGTAGGGAGGAAAAGGAGTGGATACCCTAATCGAGGGCAGGATTTTCAAATGCATATCCAGTAACCACACCCACCCTTGTAGATGGCAGGATCTCGAACCAATCTATATTAAAAGCCACATGTTGAAGATTAGCATGAATGATTCTGGATTACAAAGGACTACATTTATACACAGCCTTTGTATTGGGGGGGGCAAGGAGGGTTTCTCTGGAATATTCTGCTAAAAATGTGTTGTAATTTCACATAAACAATACCTATGCTCTTCTTCAGGCTTTCCCCCTCCATCTCCACTGAGTAATTTTAGTATCAGATTCTATTCCCTACTCTTTCAATATGCTTTCCATCAGCACCAATTTCCCAATTGCTCCAATCATTTAAAAAGGGGATTAGTCGAGTTTATAAAGGAGAGGTCTATTAAAAGCACCATTCATGCACTTTGAATTGAATAATGAAGTGTCATTTGTTTTGCTTTTGTATCTAAACCAGAGATATTCCCAGTTTAAGTACCAATGATTGATTTGATGACTCTATAACAAATCCTCAATACGACTCATTAAGGACACTGCAGGACAGAAGAGTTTTTGAGTGTCCTAAATGCATTGCAGCAGTAAGCCTGGCACTTGCAATCCATACAGAAGACTGTGTAACCTCATATTGATTGCTCTTAATCCAAACGATCTACCAGGTTCATTGGTGGTCATTGGTACTTTGTTTGCCAGGTACTTCTCTCTTTATACACGCATACGCACACGGGCAGGATACACCCCCCCCCATTCAAGTATAGGTGTGACTCCAGCCACAAATGTTAAAACTTGACCTATGCTTTTCTGGCCCTCAATTATAGGGTGACTGCTCACTTCCATTTTTACTAGCTGTGATTCTACACTTCTCTAAGTTTGATAACCCTGTCCCATGCATGTTGCTAAGCAACTACTATACTGTGGTTTACTACTTCTGTTCGATTCATATCCTTTTACTTCCATCTCTGAATGGCTGTGAAATATTCACTGTTCTTCTGATACTACCGTAGTCTAGAGACAGCTCTATACATATTTGTATTAGAACAATGTAAGTATGAATTACTAACACACCTGCTATTGGGGTTTTCTTTCTGAAAGCTCATGCATATCATTTCTTATGAGACCTGCTCTTAAAATTTCATTTACAGAAGTCATTGGTTTAACAAACGATTGCCACGTGAACTACAGATACAACTATTCAGTATTTCTAATACCATAGACAACCATCTAGACACCACCTGTATGGAGCACCTATATTTCACTAGCTTCACAATCCTATGCATGCCTAAGCAGAAGTAAGTACCATTGGACACGGGTGGCGCTGTGTTCTAAACCAGTGTTCCCCAACCTTGGGCCTCCAGCTGTTTTTGGACTACAGCTCCCATCATCCCTAGCTAGCAAGGCCAGTGGTCGGGGATGATGGGAGTTGTAGGCCAAAAACAGCTGGAGGCCCAAGGTTGGGGAACACTGGTCTAAACCACTGAGCCTAGGGCTTGCCGATTGGAAGGTCGGCGGTTCGAATCCCCAAGACGGGGTGAGCTCCCATTGCTTGGTCCCAGCTTCTGCCAACCTAGCAGTTTGAAAGCACATCAAAGTGCAAGTAGATAAATAGGTACCGGTCCGGCGGGAAGGTAAACGGTGTTTCCGTGTGCTGCTCTGGTTTTGCCAGAAGTGGCTTAATCATGCTGGCCAAATGACCCGGAAAAACTGTCTACGGACAAACGTTGGCTCCCTCGGCCAGTAAAGTGAGACAAGTGCCACAACCCCAGAGTCATTCGTGACTGGACTTAACTGACAGGGGTCCTTTTTTCAGAGAAATATATCCCCAAGTAGGCTGTTTTTGTGTATCTGACTGTAGGCTTGAGCAATGCAGACTCATTATAATTTTCCTACAGTATATGGTTTTTTGGTGTGCTATATTTCCAAACAAATTGAACTTGGTTTAACAGTTATAAAAAATAGTTTAACTGCAATAGAACTAAAACAAAATTTTACAAAATTTTAACATGTTCCATGTTGATATTCAACCTTGATATTTGACATTTATATTCTGGAGGTGAACTCTGACATCAAAAATTGACATTCTACCTGTTTTGATTTGTTATATGAACGGATGAAATTAAAATTAAAATTTACTAAATGTCACTGAAACTTACGTCTCAGACACTGTCCAAAATCAACAACTACTACATATCAGCTGTCAAATCTTGTCAGATCTTGACCACTGCATGTTATACTGTCAAAAGGCTGACTGCTGCTGAATGCCAGCTGTCAAATGGTGTCAAATGTTGCAAAAAAATCTTATCTGTCAAATGCAGAGACAGAATACCAAATATTCATCAAATATTCAGAGAATATTTACACAGCCAAATACTACCTGCCACCAAATATGCAGAGGAAGATTTTCTTTTAGTAATTTGGTTTCACCTCTAAAGCAAGATCCCAAACCAAATTTAAATATTACCCTTGATTTTTTAAAGATAAAGTGCATTATACCATGCAAAATCATATTTATCACAATTTGGATGAAAACAAAATGTGGCTCAAGCATTTATTATGAAGAATGCTGGATGGAAGTTTCTGAAAATCTTAACAGGGCTTCCCCCCCCCCCAAGCCGGAACTCACCAGAACTTAGTTCTGACACCTCTCAGCTCAAAGAATCATAGAACAGTAGAGCTGAAAGGGACCCTGAGGATCATCTAGTCCAAGCCCCTGCTATGCAGGAATATGCAGCTGCCCCATACAGGGATCGAACCTGCAACCTTGGCATTATCAGCACCATGCTCTAACAGAACTATCCAGGCTCTTTGAGTGCCATTGCCATTATAAGAGAACAAGCAAGGCGTTCATGGTGAGTTCCGACACCTCTTTTTCTAGAAAAATAGCACTGCACACAGATATTTTCTAACTTCCATCCCAGACATTTATCTTGAGCTATTTTTAAGAACCAATTCTGTTTCAAAGACTGTTTCTTCTTGCATACTATACACATTATTGTATGTATAATATTATACACATATACAACTTACGTGTTAATACTTATATAGTTTATGCAGCAGAAATATAGCACTGCATGGAGCTTGACTCCATGTGTTTTACACATAATATAGATATAATTTTGTATTGCATTAGTCTGGCTTTTAAAAAGAAGAAAGAAGCTAACAATGCACATGTGGCTCAGACCATAAGCAGATGCTTGATGCTAGATGTGGTGCTAGCCGGGCAAAGCTTAATCGGAACCACCAAATTTCATGTATATGTGAATGAATCTACTTAATATGGATTCTTCCTTCACTGTTACCTGGTGGCATCATTAAAACAACATGGTGGCTTTTTGGAATCCTAGCAGCACCAAAGATGTTAAAATATCGAGATGTCAAAAACAACCCCATTACACCATTAGTGCAAATTATTGGTGATAGTGCTTTGGGTCTTGTCCCTTACCTAATTGTCATAGTGTCACATAATGGCATTGAAGTGGCGCTAATGGGACAGGGTTACCACCAGAACATGGTATTTTAAGGGCACACAACCAATACAGACACACAGGCACTTCCATAGAAAGTGTGGATGCCAGGTGTTTGTGCTGACATCTATGGGAAGATATTCAGACCTGAGATGTTCATACGTGGTGTCCATGTGGAGTGGTATCCACACAAAAAGTGGAGCTGCCTGAAATGTTTCAAATGTACCCAAAGCCATTGAATTTACTGGATAGTTTGCTGCTCCAGTGCTGAAAAGATAGCAACACAAGCATAAGAAGTTGTTGCTGGTTTTATTTGAATTATGAGCAAGATGGATTTTTCTACTTCTCCCCTTCAGCTGCTTTAAAGATGAACACCAAATTCCTTTGTAATTTTCCTGGTGCTCATCTCACACATTGCTGGTGTAAAGCACACCACATTTATTCAGTACAAACACTGGGATTCCTGGGCCGTTTATTTTTGAAGGGTGGGGGTGGGGGGTTACTCACGAGACAAATAATTAAGTTCAAAGTATTAAAAAGTTCCTTTCAATTTTGTAGCATAACATTAGCACTGAATGAGTAAGAAAAAGCTGTGAAGTGCAAAAGAGCAAACTTTTAGAAAGCTTTTGGCACATTATGATACCTCTTATTTAAAATGACTAATTTATCATGAGATGAATTGTAGAATAGCTAGGGGGTAAATTTTTCTTTTAAAAATGAAGATCTTGCCATTAAAAAAAAACCCTAACCTATTCTTCTCCCTGATTGATAATAGAAGCAATTACATGCCCATGTAAGGCAAGATGTGAATAGTCCATTTCTTTATTAAATGGTGCTAAGATCACTTTAAAATATTAATGTTAGCATTACATGTATATCCCTGCACCTAACGCTTATGCTCGACCCTTTGCAACAGAATCAGTGCCAGAAAAAAATTGATCTTGTTATCCCCAAATGAAGTCATTTTTAGACATACTGTGTCTTATCGGAAGGAGAGTGGGCAAAATAAATCAGCTAAGGGTAAAAGTAGAATTTGCAATAACCTAGTACTACTGCTTCATCCTCCCACATCTCAGCACATAAAACTTACTGTCAAAAGAACTCACATCATGAGAATTAATCAAGGAACTCTTAAAATACTCCAAGCACCTACCTTCTGATGACTAATTTGCCTTTCCTATTGCGAACTACTAATTTTTTATCTCAATCGATATGTACAAATATACCTCACTATCAATCACCAGGGGCAAGGACAAACTTCCACTATTTATGTAATACTGACTACAAGATGAAACAAGAATTGACTACAGTTAACTTGGGGCTGGCTTTAACAACCATCTAGAGGGAAAGGCTGAAACAGGAGGAGAGGACGAGGGGAAAGGAGGGTGATGCACACAGCCTGAAATGGCTCCAGGGAGAGCTTAAAGGCCGTGCTGGAAGTGTCAAAGGAGGCTGAGGAGCATCAAAAGGCCAAACTGGATTCTAAGATCCATCACCAAGTACAGACAAATATCTGCAGGGATGAGAGGAATCAAATAAGGATGAGCAGAGCATAAAGTAATTTAAGGCTGACAGAGAAGAGAACAGGAGAACTGCTTTGTTGGATGCCAAGGGGTTCATTTAGTCAAATATGCTGTTCCCAACGGTGGTCAACCTGATCCTTCTGGAAATAGGGACGTACCATTCCATAGTGATAATTTTACTATTTATACCCTACACATCTTACTGGGTTGGCCCAAGCACTCTGGGTAGCTTCCAACGTATACCTGTACAAAAACATAATAAAACATTCAACATTTTTTTAAAATAAAAAACTTCCCTGTACAGGATTGCCTTCAGACGGACGGAGGGTCAGATAACTCCATACCCCCCCAACATTTCTCCAATGAAAATAGGGACATCATAAGGAAAAGTGGGACATTCTGGGATCAAATCAGAAACTGGGGTGGCTTCTCTAAATTCTCTAAATCTAAGTCCCTGGAAAATAGGGACACCAGGAGGATCTGTAAGCATAGTTTTAATTACAGGTGGGTAGCTGTGTTGGTCTGCCATAGTCGAAACAAAATAGAAAATTATTTCTAGTAGCACCTTAGAGACCAACTGAGTTTGTTCTTGGTATGAGCTTTCGTGTGCATGCATGTTCTGAAGAAGTGTGCATGCACACGAAAGCTCATACCAAGAACAAACTCAGTTGGTCTCTAAGGTGCTACTGGAAAGAATTTTCTACATAGTTTTAATGTAATTGACTTTGCCTATTGCTCTAGCACATAATATTCAGAGCAGGCTGCTTCTAAACATCTGGCAATCATGATGTACATAATATTCCTGACTGGCCAGGGAAGAGGACAGTGCATTCTGCCAACAACAACATATGCCCTTTGTCATAGTCTTTCTGACTTGTAAAATGGTAGGCAGTAGTCATGTGGTGGTGTAGAATAAGGCATCTAGAGGGGGAAGTTACTTTTTAAAATCTGATTTAGGCAACTGACCGGGGACATTGTTCAGCACTGGCTAAATGGGGGACATGACAGTATGGCAATTGTCAAAAACATCCCCAACACTGGCAAGTAGGTACTGTATAGTAACTGGCATTAGAAATAGGTACAAGTTCAAAGGGGTAACTGAAAGTTCCTAAGACCATTCTTTCCTGGGATGACATGGTATTTTTGTCCTCTTCCTTCTCCTCCCCAAAGTCCTAAGTATAACTATGGTGAAGAATGCAGCTTATATCTTAACTACTGCTACTTATCTTGGGCTTATCAAAGTTTAGTGCAAGCTGTATACATGTCCATAGAGTAATCTGAACTATTTATCTATGGTCTTCAGTGCACTTTACAAATTCTGCTCAAAATTGTCCCTTACTTAGATTTTTTTATTTTAATATATTTTACTCAAGCCCAGACCCAAGTGTTATAATTAGGGATGCGTTCAGCACCAAGAATGGTAGAAAGGTACCCATAATGGTAAACTCAATTCCCAGGCTGAGCCCACAAACCCAATGAAGTCTGGGAGCAGTGTGTAGGCGTCATCCTTAAGGATTCCCAATTTTCTTGGAGTTGCAGTTCCCTGAGTACTGGAAAGTACAGTTCCTCTGCATCTCAGTGGTATGACTGCTCAGAAATATCAAGGCTTTGCAGAGGAGCATATCACTTCTTTGCCACTACTAATTATGGCACTATGTTATAGGTGTCATCCAACTGTTTGTGCAATGGACTTGCACTTATGTAAATAGGAGATCCTCTTCTTCTCTCCTGTACAGCTTCACATGAACCCCCAAAATCTGCTCCAGAAAGGAGGCACAGGGCAGTTGCCAGCATGGAGGAAAAGAAAGGAGACCCTCACTGTGCTTGCTGGTATGATGTTGTTTCTCATCCTATATATTTACTTCCATTTTGTGTACCCTGTATAGGCCAAGATCCAAAGATGTACTTTAGCCACCCCTTAGAGGTCCAATGGGATCTTAAAGCTGCATAGCTATTTACATCCTAGCCACTGCTATAATGGATTGCTAGGTTAATCTATATCTATAAAATAGTAATTTGTAATATACAAAATAATAATAAACAGCAACTCTTTGGCATTGTCCTTTTTTTGTTGGTTGCTAGGTTAGAAGTGTCCTTATATTTAGACATCATATACATTTGGCAGTGAAGAGTGGCTTAAGTGATCTACATTGTTCATTGCTTAATTATGTTATTTTACTGTTCCTGAAAACCTGACACAAAGCAAATTTACATTACTCTGCTCCTAATTAGCCAATAATCCTTAAGGATTCGAATGATACATACTCAAAGTAATTTCCTTCTTCAGTAAAGATGAGTTTCCTTACGTTGGTTTAAGATGATGGCATGGCAATCGGACAAAAAAAGTATGTTGGTGATGACAGCACTCTGTGTGTTTGTCCTCGGAGTCAAACTCTCTTACAAAACTTAATTATATCTTCTTAGTGGACAGCAAGAAATCAATAAACAATGTTGTAATTTCTGAAGACAAGTTGGTTTCTTTCCTCTTGAAGGAGTCTATAGTGAGTCTGTTAATATATTGTCTATGGCTATTGTCCTGGCCCTCACTGCTGTACACAGAACTCGGACTCCCAGCAATGCTCCTACCAAAGGCTTTAATGCATCAATTGGATCAGTACACAGGTAAGGCACAGGTTACAAGGGGCAGCAGGTACGTAAGAGGTATAGATACATGGGTAAGCATAAGCCTGATCCAACAAGTGACACTCCCTTTGCACATTCCTCTTGAAAAGTGGGGTAGGCAATCAGAGTGCTGGGACTAGGCTAGCAAATGGGCACTCCATCAAATGGGTTAAGGTTCACGGGGAGATCTATGCTTCAAACTCCCTTCTTGAGAGAGTTATTATCTAATAGGGTTAGGTGGATTGATTTAAACCAAGGCAATTTAAATTGTCCCAAAACCAGGGCTGACTAAAACCAATGCTTTGAAACGAATTTCCTACTTTCTATTTCTTTATTTCCTGAAAAAGCCATGTTTATCAATTAGTTGCTATGCCAATTAAAATATACCTTTGCAACTAAGTGGAACCTTTATTGGAACCAGACGCATAAGCAGAAACCTCTGCGTATGCTTCCCACATGCCTTGTGGACTACAAACTTGAGGGTTCTATCGTTCTGCTTGTGCAATGGGACTTTCCTTTCTTCTCCCCACCTCTGCCCCCCCCCAAATCTACTCCAGATGGTCCCCCGACATTCTGGAATGGATTCTGAGGGTGTGCAGTGTGGTGTAGGGAAGAGGAGAGGAGTGCAGAGTTTGATTGGGCAAGTGGAAGACTATTGTGTGAGAGGAACAGCAGCACTGGCTCCAACCCTATATACCGGTAGATGTTTAGGGGACCATTTGTGAAAGTAAGGATTGCTGTTTGGTTCTATGCACATGTAAGGACATTAAGCAAGAGCACATATTTGCAGCCTTAGCACCCGGGGTTTTAAAGCAAGAAGGGCAGGTAGTTAATGGACAGAACAGTATCCAATAAAGTAATTCTGTTAGTGCAAGAATTTCCACCTGTGCAATGGAACTCCCCCCCCCTCCTTTCTCCAGACACCCTCTGCACCCTCACTAGTCTGCTTTGGATGATTGGGGGAACTCTCAGAACACGGAGGCACAGGCAGAGGGGAGGAAGTGGAAATTCTATTGCAAAGCCAAAAGTCTTGCACTAGCAGAACTACTGTGTTGGATACTGCCCTGTATTTCTATAACATGGAAGGTCAATGCTCGTGCTGATTGACAGAGACCAAATATTCATAAACTACACATTAATACTTCGTTCTATTTATGTTGTTCTTTTGCATGGAAAAGTAGACCTTATCTCAATGGAAAAGGGTCAGGAGACTGGCTAAAGACTCCCAAGTTTGTATTTCATAAAAACATCTTGTTTGTTTTTCAGGGACCCTCCAAATCACGTTGCATAAATTGTGCTCCGAGGTGGAGTTGAAATCAGGGGAGCTCTTTAATTCGCTGTCATGAGATGTGTTCCCATCACACAGTCCTTTATAGTAGACAAGCACCTGCATGTTGGACTCACGGTTATTTCTGAGCTGTCTTAAAAAAACAAACAAAACCCACACGTTTATTAAGTGCCTTGTT
Organism: Lacerta agilis; assembly: GCF_009819535.1. NCBI lineage: Eukaryota > Metazoa > Chordata > Lepidosauria > Squamata > Lacertidae > Lacerta > Lacerta agilis. The sequence goes on from NC_046316.1 coordinate 38,604,059, forward strand.
ATTTATTAATTTAACAAAACTCTACACCACACTTTCAGTATCAATTGCTCTGAGGGGCGTGCAGCAGTAATTAAAAGCAATAGTTACAGACCACTGCTACTGTAAAAATGATCAAGGGAATCAGCCAACCATTGGGAGATGGTTGGTGCGTAGTGAAGGCTAGTGACAGGGGTGGTAAATGATGGGAGTTGTTTATGTTGTCCATTACAAATTGTTCAATTTAATGCATTGTTACATTTAATCTAAGTAATGAATCCAGATGTTACCCTGATGGGTGCGTTAAAAATAATTAAATAAATAAAGACAAATAGATCACAATGCCCTCTCCCTTCCAGCTGATTTACAATTGTGGTTGCATCATGGGCAATCTGTATTTGCAGCTGTTGCGGCTATGGCCTCCTTCTGAGTAAAGCATTTTCCTGCCATATCTGAAATATTGGCAAAATTCACACTGAACCTTTTAAGCGGGAAGGATGCATGCTGGTTAGAAGGGTAGGGTAGAAATTCCAATCTGTCAGGATCAGTAGGTGATTTTTGCACCATTTACAGAGCTGTTTTGGTGTGTGAATATTTTTATATAAAACAAAAATGCAGGTGGCATAATAAGAGTTTACGTGGACCTTTATGCAAACAGCTTACTCCCAGTGGTGCTTACCAGTGGTGTATAAGACCAAACAATACCTAAGATAGGTGTGAGATGCTATAGAGAATGTTGAAATTATTTTCTCATTTCTTTTCTAAAAGAAAAAAGGCACATTTTGCACACCCTTGCTATATTTGGATCTTAAAGTGATACCAAATCAGCATTTCCCACCCTGGGTCCCTTCAGATGTTTAGGACTATGTCTGGGGCTTATGGGAGTTGTAATCCAAAATGTCGGAAGGGCACCAGGTTAGGAAAGGCTGATCTAAATGGACTATAGGACAACCTATCATTTAGAGTTTAGTGTTTCTAGATCTCTTCACCTTTCCCATTAAGATGAACCTGCTTTAAAACCAATGAATGTTAATGACCAGTCCTTCTGAGTTATCACACAAAAGAAATCACGTTGCCGTGTCCCCTTACACAAGTCACGGTGCATCCCTTTTCTCAGGACAGCATGTGAATAAGAATAGTATGTGAGGTTGTAAAGTCAGCGATAGGCATGTTGCATGTGTGAACTCAAGAAACTGACTTAATAGTCATGCACAGGCACTGTAAATCTAGATGACTAGAACAAAGGAAAGATTTTTCACATCAGGGGCAGATTTAAGGCAGTGAGACTGATTGCACCACACCAGGTGCTGAGCCTAGGGGGCGCCACAGGGAGCCACAACTATGACATAATGAAGTGAGCAGAGCAGAAGGTAAGAGGTGGGGCTACTGAATTTTGGGCTCGCACAGGGCACTAATGAAATTTGAAAGACCAAAGTCTGCTCCTAATTCACGCAGTCAAGTGGGGACGAGACCCTGTTTGCATATGCTAGCTTGTTCTCTGGTTCTCTGTGGCCACCAGACTAATTTTATGTTTGTGGCAAGGAGGCAAAATGGAAATGTGAGTTGCAGAAGGAGAGCAAAGAGTGGCAGAAAGGGAGAGAAAACGGATAATCCCACACACTTTTGCCCACTGCTGGCATACAGTTTCTGACATATTATCTCCAAGGGAATGTAGACCTTGACAGCAAAATGTGGCTCACCTCTGGCCTCAGAAATACATTGGGCACCTGCGTACCCAGAATATATGTTTGTGTGTGTTAGCGGAAACACACTTTTGTTCAACAGTTTGATCTTTGCACTGCAAAGAATTCTGAAGTTCACCAGTTCTGCGATGGGGATTTGTCTTCAGTGGAGATATTAAAAAGCAGTGGTTTCTATTCATCACAACCAACTCCATTCTACTGCAGTACAGTTTCCACCAAATATGACTTTATTCATCTTTCCACCAGCTATTTAACATAAGTCTAGTAACTTACATAACTTATGCAACTTACATTCATTTCAGTGTCAATGTTATATAAAAAACATTTGTATCATTTGCAGGTGTAGAAAGCACAATGTGAACAAACACCAGTAGTATTTGCTTGACTGATTTCTGTTCCTGGTCACAGACAAACACATGAACCGCAGCAATTTCTGCTTCCTTTTCTATTTCCCCCCCCAGAATTCTTGGATATCCCTAGTTTTTACCCAGTTCATATATCTCATTAGCTCCTGTCCTGATTATTCAGTTACAAGTGATTCCTAGAGCATCAAAACCAGAAAAGAAATGAAACATGAAAATTGGCCACAAGTTAACATTGCTTTTATACTGATGTTCTGGGACCTGAATATTGTCTATAATTGATATTGCTCTGTACCAAAGCCAATCCTATACGAAACAAAAGCCAATCATGGCACTTCTTTTAATTGGTTGTAAGTCCTCTTTACAGAGAGCAGGGAACTTCTATGGTCTCTGTAATGCCGATCATACTGTTATTTATAACTGTAACCAAGAGAGAAAGGAATAGAGCCATTCAAATTAGCAAGAGGGTTAATACAGAGAACATGTAGAGAACATATTGCAAAGTCAAATGATTCAAAATTTTAGATTAGTGAAATTCACTTCATTTGGGTTTGGAAGGCTGAATTGGTGAATACAGTTCAAGATTTCACTAGCTTGTTGTTTTTCACTTGAAGACAAAGAAAACTGTGACCCCCCCCCCCAATAATCTTGTTATAATATTATCTTCCTATGAAAGCACATTAGTAAAGCGCTCTGATGCTGGTTGTACAGTGAACTCAAACCCACCCCTAATTAAACTGCCTGCATCCCCCAGCATTTTCCTGTAATGATGTCAAGCCATGCAGCTATTCACTGCCCTTTTATGAATGTAAACACTGTTTGTAAATCATATAAACCTAACCTGGTTCGCTATTGAACAGCTCCTAAAATGGAATTAATTAGCTTTATTGAACTGGGAGTTGCCATTTATTGGATATTTTTGAACATGACTTTTCTTGAAATAAATCCCTTCTCTTTCCCCACTCCGAATTCACAGGGAATTAATTTTGGAAAGGATGGAAGCATTTTTTAAAATTCCAATTTTAATTTAAGAGAGGGCTAATGGTGTGTAGATTATGTGTGAAATGTTTTATTGAGCCAGCATAGATTTTTGTCTCTCTCTCTCTCTCAAAAAAGAAGAAAATGAAATAAAATAACTAGAAATGTAATACATTTTATAGCAGCAAGTGTCCAATCCTAGCAGCTCAGTCATGGAGTGCTTGCTGTACTTTGGCAATCTAATTTAAATGTTAAGTCTGAATAGAGAAGGTGCCCTGTTCTAGGACATGAGCTCATCTTCCCTTTCGAGATCAGACAAAAAATGCCTCTGGCAATATGTTTGCACGTTACTGTGAAATAGCCCCATACAAGGCAAAGAAATATAAACAAACCAAACAAATTTGCCTCTCTTCTTTTTAAGCTCAATTATATTTCTTCTGCATAAGAAAGAAGGCACCAAGAGCCTAAATTTAAGGGAGAAATAACCTCCGTTGCAATTTACCCGAGGAAAAACCATAGTTGCTGGAGGTGGATAGTTTACCTGAGCCATCAGCTACATAGCACATTTATGGTTATTGTATTTTACAGGTTGATAGATTTTTATATTCTGTCCAAGTCAGGATCTTACACCACCTGGTTTATTATTTAGTAATTTACAGTGCAGTCAGGCATGTTTGGTTTAATGTAGGATAAACTTATAAATCTATTGTTCCTCCAGTTGCCAGGGTTGGTGTGCAATGAACTACAGAGCTTGATGCGTACATACATTTCAGCTCTGCTTATTTTCTTTGATAGGGAAGCAGGCAATAGATAACACAGTGACAGTAGCATCCCAGGGGATAGCAAAATGTGAGAGCAACACACCGTCAGGTTAGTAGGTCATTATTGTATGAGCACTGAGCCATTAATTGACTACTGTACCAGGCTCAGTCTGTGTCAGATTATGGCACTTGGCAGTAAGGACTGTTATCTAATAGCTTAACTTCGCTTTCTTCTTATCTTCCTTTTTGCTGATAAAAAATATGCATAATAAGGTAAATATATTTGTTACATTGCCATTTCAGCTGTAGACAAAAGAGACTGTCAGCAGGTAAATCTGTTTCGTGTTTGTCTGTCTGTCCTTAGGCCCACTCTCTCTTCCCACAATGCTTTGCCATCCCGTGCAAGAGTGGTAGTGTTGGGAAGCTGAGAGGGGAAGCAAAGGTGATGGGCTTCCTTTTGGGAACCTATGCCTTTTTACAAGGCATAAAGCCCCCTCTCGCACAAAAAGAGAAAGTCTGACATAGCACACTTGCTTGGGAAATCAGAATCCAGCCGTCCAATTCTCCCCTTCTCATTCCTCTTTGTTTGCACGTTTACGTGCTCCCCCTGCCAACTAACATGCACCAGCTGCGCTAATGCAAGCCTCTGCCATGCATCAAGGCGGCATTCATTTCATGCTAAAGCCATCAAATATATGGAGTGGCCACAGAAAAGAGGACATGACAACCAGGTCTAAAGAGGCATGTGGAACTGGAAAGGGGCCTTTTCAAAACTGTGGGTCAACTTTCCTTTTCTTTATGTTACTAATATAAATAGACAGGAGAGTTTGAATCACCTGAAGCACCTTTATTTAGTTATCCATTTATTTACAAGTGGTTGCCAATTGGTAGTCTGCAGGTCCACCCAGAGGGTCTGTGGCACATACCCATCAACTGTCCAGGACATCCTGTTTTGGGGGACTGTACTCTGTTATGAGATCGAGGTGCCCCAAAACACGTGTTTTTTTGGCGTCGTGCTCTTGTGCAGGTCATGTGACCTGCACTGGAGCACAGCCTGGAAGATGTGCATCCTGGTTTTGCACTGTGACATATTCAAGGGTATGGTGGCACCAATAGCAAAACAAAATCTACCACAGAGATACCATTTTTTTTTTCAAAATAGTGGGTCCATGGCTTGGGGGTCTGCAGTACTCAGCTCATTGAGGACCACTGATTTACAACATTTATACAGCCATCCCATGACATAAGTTATTTGAGTGGTTTACAAAATACATACAATACAATGCCTTCAAAACAATAACAATGATAACAATTAATATATTGCCCTTCATCCGTAGATCTCAGGGTGATTCACAACATAAAAATGGAAGAAGGAACATGTCTCCATTTCTGATGTAACTGGGCCAATGCTAGCCTCATCCTAATCTAGTCATGCTTAGTTGACTAAAGCTGAATGTGAGCTTTCATTTTCATTCATTCTTGGCTGGTCTCATGCAACCCTATGCAAGGAGACCTGGATCAGGGTAAGTCGTTTCCAGCACTTTCAAGTTAAAAAGTAAAAGATAGGGTCGAAGCCTTAGCACATGGGTAGGCAAACTAAGGCCTGGGGGCTGGATCCGGCTCAACCTTCTTCTCAATGTGTGCTTTTATTTAAAATGCATCTTTGGGTTATTTGTGGAGCATAGGAATTCATTTATCCCCCCCCCAAAATAGTCTGGCCCCCCACAAGGTCTGAGGGACAGTGGACCGGCCCTCTGCTGAAAAAGTTTGCTGACCCCTGCCTTAGCACTTCAATGGAATAATAGTTCCAAACTAGCCGGAGGAAAAAAATTACATATGAACGGCAAATGTTAGGTGTTTTTCATGAATTAATCTGTACCTTATAAACTGGCCACTTTCACAGCAAAAATTGAATTCAGCATTTTACCAGCATGTAGATAACACACCTTTTATGGATGTACAGTACCTATTATGGAGAGTTAATAATTTAATGAGCATTATATATTCTGATGTTTGGTTTTACATCAGAAAACTGAGTGCAAATATACACTGATTACCCTAGAGGTTTAAACAAACATATCAAGTCACACCCATAGCTGCAGAAGGAGTTTGCTGTGCATAGGCAAACTATAGTTTTAGGGATTCATTATCGCCTGCTGTGCAGAGTATATTGTATGAAAGCTATTGCGTTCCAGCTGCTCTATTATCGGGTAACAGTTAAACTGGTGCTTGACTAGTGATGCCATACTGAGTGCCAATAGCCAAATCATGGTTGTGTGGGCACATGAAGAGGAATTAGCCAAAGAGTTGACCTGGAGAAGAACAATTGAGTAAACTACCTTAATCATTCTTTAAACATCTTATATTTCTCTCATGTTACATTTACATGGCCTGAATTTCCTTCTTTTGAACTGGTGACTTTCCCTGTGCATCTAAATCTTCAGAGGAAAAGGATACATTTCACGCTTCTGAATAACGTGTGTGTGTGGGGGGGGGGGAGCCCAAATGTATGTTAAATAAAAAATAATACCTAAGGGGAAATGCCAGTTCCAGTCAAGGACCTCCAGAATACCAAAAGGCAGGCCAGCAAAGGTAAACTGGTAAAAATTAACTATTAGGAAGATGATAAAATCTCATTTTTTATGATTCAGAGTTAGCTATAATGCCAATATATTGCTCCAGGGGAGGTTCAAAAAAAGTCTGCTTTCTGTGAGATGTGCTCCAAAAATTGTTAGGTTGTGAATTTCAGATGCTCAGCATCTCTGACACCTTTTGGACCAAAATAATGGTCACAGCACTCCATTTCGCTTCTTGCAGTTCAGTCTATTTTCATAATGGCCTAAGACCAAAAGTGTGATTCCTTGGGGGATCAATGAATAGTGGCAGTCACTCTGCAAAAGAGTTTGGGGTACAAGTACTTCTGTGAAGCAGCTGCCTTGTTCTATAAGATACTAGGTTTCTTTCTTTCTTTCTTTCTTTCTTTCTTTCTTTCTTTCTTTCTTTCTGACTCTGGTCGCAATGATTGCTATTAGCTCAATATTATGAAATAAACACCATCGGAACAATGGTTACTAATTAGTTTTGCAAAGAGATTTTGCAAACAGGGTGCATAAGGATCTAACTGTTTGACCTTCAACAAGGTGTAGTAATTGCAACATGCCATGCAGCCAGCCTTGATCTGGCACAGCAGGATATGATTCCCACAAGGAAGCTGTGATATGAACAGGAAAACACAAGGAAAGATGATGACTTTACAAATTTGTAAACCACTTCACAGCCTGAGGCCATCAAAGCGGTCTATAAGGAGATTAAAAGTAAGGGGGAAATATTTAAAAATGCAAATTCTAAAAACAATGGAAACTATTTCTGCAAACCCTGTAAATGATTAAAACTGTTCCTGCAGATGTAGGAATTTAATAAAGGACTCGGTCATTGGGTCGCACCTAAGATGAAGTCTTCTTAAACAAAAATGGCAGTTCTAGAAATTCAGGCCCTCTCCTAAACCCTCACAGGGTCAGGCCCTACCATTAGAAAGAGTGATACTTCATCACTTTGCAGCTCACTTTGGTTGTCTTGAAAGGGCAGCAAATTGCTAGTTATTTAATTTATTATTATGGTATCATTACTGTTAGGGAAGGAGAGAAGAGTTGGTTGGATTGTTTACGTCAGGTTCCAAAGTAACTTGTCTGGCCTTGCGTACTTCCACCTTGACTTGTGAGGGTGGGCCAGGTAGCACAGTGGTTCACCATTTATTGTTCCATTTTTGTGCTGTAAAATGTCATGGACCAGCCTGTTCATACTTGCTTGCAGTGCTATCTTCCCCTGTTTTGTTTCTGATTCCTTATGTGCCCTGCACTAGAGGTTTTACTTTCTGTCTTTTTGTGTCTGCTTTGCATACACGTAGCAAGCAATGTGGGGTGGGGTGGGGTGAGTGGGAGGTTCCCCCATGTAAAAGAAGATTCCTGTGGCAGTATAAATCAGTGTATGCAAATCTTGTTCCTGAGCTGTCTATTGGGTGTACATCCTCATATCTATTCTGCTTTTCCACCTAATTTCTTTCTGAATCAGACATAAAATGTATATATTCTCTGCTGTGCAATGAAATAATGAATTCTTAGCATGTCCACATGTAAGATGTTTCCCTGAGAATAATGTCTAATTTCCCCCTCCTTAAAAAAAATGGAAAGAAATATGGAAGGTTTTGGTGCACCATTTATTTTTATGGTAATTTAAATATGTTAATACTATACCTAAGAGTTTTATATAATATGCATCTTGCATAAAAAGCTGATTTTACTCCTGAGCGTCAGTCTGGGGAAAGGGGGAAAAAACCCTCTTTGTCGGCGCTAAAGGCATCTTTGGCCGTGTTATTAAAATGCTATAAAATCACATTCTCTCCAGACTTTTAACAACTGTCTTGCACTGCACGACAGCTCAAAAACATATATTTCCTTTTGCAAACAGGTGCTTTAGAATTAATGATCACAGTTTTGTAAGAACATTTAACAAATGCATACTTGTAGTCAAGGCTGTCTCTGCACCATGTGGTATGACAAATGGCTTTATGCTTGATGGTAGTTTCATTAATTTTTTTAAAAAAATTATTTTCAGTTTTGGCTAATTCCACCACCCGGATCCCTCTGTAATGGTGCTCCATTGTAGGCATGGGCAATCCCTTGCACCTCCCCAAAGCTGCAGGAGGTCAGGCAAAAAGTAGAAAAATCCTGACCCTTCTAGTAAACAACAACAGCACTGTGATAAAGACAAGAAATGGCAAGAGGGGATAAAGTAGTTTTTAAATATCTACCCGCAGTTGGAGCCACTCTAATAACCAAATGAAATGCAGTGCCTAATCCTTTCTAAATTAGAAGCATATTAAATCTTACAGAGCTCAGGAAAACAAGCCAAGATACTCTGCTGTTGCAGGTTTTCCAACAACTTATTTCTTTTCCCTTTCCTTTTCCTTTCTTTCTTTTGGTAAACATCACGTTGTAGCAGCTTTAGCTTAAAAATGCATGACTAACAACCTGCTTTTCAAAGCACTTTGCCAGAACAAGGCTGGCTCATTTCAGTGGGATTTCTGTCAAAGAAACACACTGAAGATTGGAATGGGATGCCATTACAAAACTCACT